>NC_068392.1:2132331-2414831 GCF_023724105.1 Carassius gibelio
AAATGCTACAATTGTTACAAATAATTAATTTATAACACATTAATTACATATTAGTAATAGTAGTAGTAGGCAAATTTAACCAGTAACTAACAAAATATATTTTAAACATTATTAATAAAATATAATAATAAAAATATTATGAAATATTAAAACTATTACAATTAATATATAACACAGAATTATAATTATAATTATAATTATTATTATTATTATTATTATTAGGTCTATTTAACTTAAAAATACTTACATATTTTTATTAATTTTTAGTTAATATAAATACCAAATATTTCAATATATAACATTAATGAAATTATTATAATTATTGCTATTACATAAAAGTATAATTTACTGTACATGAATTTGGAGTTAATTTAAATTAGTATTTTAAAATAATGGCCTTGCCAAGCTCTGGTGATCTCTAGCGTGACCAAACATCGAAATTTGACAGATTCACCCCTTCATTTCAAGCTGTTCCTTTTTCCCTGGGAATAAATCTCTCCATCCCAACTTGAGCTTTATTAGCGAGCCTGTTTTGGCCAGATAAGTGTGACTGCTCTCCACTAAAAATAGCCATCTTTCTCCACAACTACAAAATAATCATTACAGCGCAGTCTGCCAGTTGTTGTTGTTGTTGATCTGGACGACTGTATCAGACAGCTGTAGCTCAATAACTCCAGTCCAAATGAGCAGATCTTAAGCCCGCCGTGACCCCAGACACGCATCTTAATGAGCCGACTCATTACCAAGCTCTCAAAAGCTGGAATCCCTAAAAAAAAGTTTTTTTAATCAGAGTAATCTCATTGCCCTTGACATGGCGACATTGGGAAGAGCTCTCGGCCGCAGATGTGTTGCAGCCGGAGGAATGGACACATCGTATTAATTACGATAAATCCGTCGCTCCACACCTGTTTACTGCCAAACGACTCATCGCTCATGTCCGGAGAGCCTGGAAAAACACAGCTGCTTTCACCCCATCTTATGTCATATGGGAGTTTATTTAACCATGGCCACTTTTATGTGCCAAGAGTTCGTTTTTTGGGGTAAAAGTAACAGATTACATTGTTAAAAATGCATTGATGAAAAAATATTTATGTAATTTTGTAATTTACATAATTTCTACAAAAACCAACAATTTTGTCACCAATAAAGTTTTTATAAAAAGTTGTTTTTGTTTAATAATGAAACAACAAGAGCTTGAAATGAGACATGAGATGAAAATATGTGAAGAAGACCAAGAAAAATATACGTAATTATCAAGTGATTTCAGCCAAATAATGTTAAAATGTTACTGAATTGTGTATTTAGGATACAAAAACGCAACTTAAGCTATTGTGTTTAAAACATTTCACAAAACTCGTCTGCAGTTGAAATGACTCCCAATTTTCTTAAGTAATATAAAAAAACAAGAAAACAAATCAATTAAATGCAAAAAAATAAAAATAAAAAAATAAAAATAAACATTTGTAAAGTACATTATGAGAGAATTTGCAGTAACTTGAATCTTCTAAATTTAAATTAAATGTCAATTTAATTTACAATGTCTTAACAGTATAATTTATCATTACTGTACATTACAGTTAGAAAGATTTTTGCATAACATTAATAATTATAATAATAATTTGTAATTACTTAATATTTTAAATAATAATAATTTAACAATTAATATTAATTGTATAGACAGGCTATAAACAGGCCAAGCATATCCACAAGCTCATTGAAAATAACCAAAAAAAGGTTTTTATTTAGCACAGTGGCTAGATTAACAAATAACCAGACACCACCCGATCTAAATATTCCCTCACAATTTAATAGGAATGACTATGAATCCCTTCTCTGATAAAAACATCAGAAATACAATAGATTCTACAGCGTCTAACACTTCAGTTTCATCCATGGCACCCAAAGATAAACTGCAGCACTTTACAAATATAGGACAGGAAGAGCTAAATAAATTTATAACTGTATGTAAACCAACAACATGTTTATTAGATCCTTTACCCACTACTGAAAGAGTTGTTACCTGTAGCCGAAGAACCGCTTCTCAATATCATTAACTCCTCGTTATCTTTAGGTCACGTCCCAAAACCATTCAAGCTGGCGGTTATCAAGTCTCTTATTAAGAAACCAAAACTAGACCTAGTGAACTGGAACTGGAAAGTATAGGCCCATTTCAAATCTTCCATTTATGTCTAAAATTTTTGAAAAAGTTTTGACTGCTCAATTGAGCTCCTTCCTGCAAAAAATTATCTGTATAAGGAATTTCAGTCAGGTTTCAGGCCCCACCATAGCACAGAAACTGCACTTGTTAAAATTACAAATGCGTCAGACCAAGGCTGCATCTCATAGTAAGTTTTACTTAATCTTAGTGCTGCATTAGACACTTTAGATCATGAAACACTAATAGATCGATTACAAAACTAGACAGGTATTCAAGGGCAGGCTCTAAGATGGTTTAGATCCTACATGTCCGATTGCTACAACTTTATTTAAATGGGGAGTCATCTCGTTTATCACTAGTAAAATATTTAGTGCCACAAGGATCTGTCCTAGGTCCTCTGCTATTTTCAGTATACACGTTGCCCCTTGGTGATATTATTAGAAAATACAGGATTAGTTTCCACATTTATGCTGATGATACTCAACTATATATAGTAAAGACCAAAAGTTTGGACACACCTTCTCATTCAAAGAGTTTTATTTATTTTCATGACTATGAAAATTGTAGAGTCACACTGAAGGCATCAAGGGCTGTTTGACCAAGAAGGAGAGTGATGGGGTGCTGCGCCAGATGACCTGGCCACCACAGTCACCGGACCTGAACCCAATCAAGATGATTTAGGGGTGAGCTGGACCGCAGACAGAAGACAAAAGGACGAACAAGTGCTAAGCATCTCTCGGGGAACTCCTTCAAGACTGTTGAAGACCATTTCAGGTGACGACCTCTTGAAGCTCATCAAGAGAAAGCCAAGAGTGTGCAAAGCAGTAATCAAAGCCAAAGGTGGCTACTTTGAAGAACCTACAATATGACATATTTTCATTTATTTCACACTTTTTTGTTATATATATAATTCCATATATAATTCCACATGTGTTAATTCATAGTTTTGATGCCTTCAGTGTGAATCTACAATTTTCATAGTCATGAAAATAAAGAAAACTCTTTGAATGAGAAGGTGTGTCCAAACTTTTGGTCTTTACTATATATCAACGAGACCAGATGAAACTTCTAAATTATCTAAACAAACAATGTGAGTTAAAAATGTAAAAGTTTGGATGAACAATAATCTTCTTCTATTGAATTCGGATAAGATAGTTATATTACTTATTGGACCAAAAACAGTACACAGAATCTCTTGGTTTACAATTTGCAACTAAACGGATGTCCTGTTACTTCCTCTACAGTCAAAAATCTGGGTGTTATATTAGACAGCAACTTGTCATGATATTTCATATAAAAATCATATTTCCCATGTTACAAAAACAGCATTCTTCCATGTTAGAAACATTGCCAAGCTACGAAACATGTTATCTGTTTCTGATGCAGAAAAGCTAGTTCATGCATTCATGACCTCTAGACTGGGCTATTGTAATGCACTTCTAGGTGGTTGTTCTGCTTCTTCAATAAACAAGCTACAGGTCGTCCAAAATGCAGCGGCTAAAGTCCTTACCAGTTCAAGAAAATATGGTCATATTACCCCAATTTTACAGTCTCTGCACTGGCTACCTATTAAGTTCCGTATCAGTTACAAATTATCATTACTTACCTACAAGGCCCTAAATGGTTTATCTCCTGTGTACCTAACTAGCCTTCTACCACGCTACAACCCATCACGCTCCCTAAGGTCACAAAACGCTGGACTTTTGGTCGTTCCTAGGATGGCAAAGTCCACTAAAGGAGGTAGAGCTTTTTCACATTTGGGTCCCAAACTCTGGAATAGCCTTCCTGATAATGTTTGGGGTTCACACTCTGTTTAATTCTAGACTAAAGACACATCTCTTTCACCAAGCATTTGAATAATGCATCTCATAATCTTGTACTGCAGTTATATCTGATCAAGTGCACATTCTTATTCTTTAGTTTGGGTTACACAAATCTTATTTTTCTTGATTGGAACAGCAACTACGCTAATTATGTCTCTGTTTATTACTCTGTTCCTGCAGTCTGGACCAGAACACCTGAGAAAAGATGATGCAAACCCCTCAGAGAACCCCAGATGATGCCAACCCTGAAACAACATACAGAACTAACAAATTTTGCTATAAGTTGGATTGCATCATATAATAATTGCTATAAATGGTGTCCGTCTGTTTGATTATTCTTTAATTGATTTTTCTCTGTACATTTCTGCAACATTCTGTACATTAACTAACAGTCACCACAGATAAGAAATACTAAATATCGTAGAAATGTAATTTTCTGTAAAGCTACTTTGCAACCATTTGTATTGTGAAAAGCGCTATACAATTAAAAAAAATAAAAAATAATCATTTTTACTAATGTACACATCAATTGGTCCCCAGATTGTTACCTGTAATTGTGATGCTGTAATTTCCAGTCAAGATGTGCTTTTTAAAAATTATGCAAAAACTATAAAAACAGGACTTAATTTTGTGTAATTAGGAAACACAACATACTTGCAATGAAATAAGCCCTAGCAAGACAAATAAGAGATGCCACTGTGTTCCACAACTGTCATTTCAATCTAAATCATACATAACTGAAATGATACTGTTGTGGAAAAGACATGCTTAACATTGTTAGTGGACAAATGAAATAAGATAAGATACTGAGGAAAAATTCCACTTTAGGGGAGTTTATGAGTCCGCATTTTCAACAAACCAGCTGAAAGGTTTCTTGAATATGACAGATGACACACATAATCTGTGTCCCTGGCTAGTGGAGAAGGTGCGACAGAAAAATCATTTCGTTTATTATTATTACTCGATCCTACTGGCGGATTTGTGGCACGGAACTCCAGGTTGCCTTTGACCTCGCGAACGCCGGACCATATCCGGATCATTGCGCTAATAGAAATGAGCCGTGTGATGCGCCGCGCCCCGCCGTCCTCAGATAAATAGCGGCTTTGATGGCGAATGTATGACATTACCGCGGATCAAACCACCTGTAAATAACCACGCGGGAGCCACGGGGACATAATTATGATTGCAGTGGCAACATCTGCATTATCTCTGGAAGAGGGACCGTTTGAGGGGATCTGGAGGCTTTTATCGAAATGAAGTTCGGTTACAGCGGCGCGCGCTCGAGCTAAAAACCGTTATTATTTGAAACCGCTGGCTCGCGCGCTCTCTTTTCCCGCTCACGGGGTGCAACACTTTATCAGATCTTTTGGTTTTTTTTTGAGGCAAATAACACGGCGAAAGAGAGCGTGGAGCGAGGATGAAATCGTCTGCTGCAAGACAGGATCAAATTGATATTCAAGAGCAGCGGATCTCAACTAGCAGGTTAGGATTCAATCAGGACTGTTTTTTTTAAGGAAATGGGAAGGGGGAAACTATGCTGAATACTAATGAGCAAACTTTCTGAATTGCAATAAAAATAGGCAGAGAAAATAGTGTTAAAATGTCATGAAATATATATATATATATATATATATATATATATATATATATATATATATATATATATATATATATAATATTAAAAAGGGTGGTTCCAGTTTCTCATTCTAGAGATAATCTGATTGATGAACAATCAGACTATGCCCTTTCATATTTTTAATATTTTAATATTAATATTTTTTAAATCTCTTAATGTACTAAAATTAAACTAAAAGTACAATAAAAATTTATAGAACATATAAAGATATTAAAATACATACAAATGGCAAAAACACAATACAATTACTAAAACTTTAAAACTAAAATGTAAACTGAAAATATAAAAACTTGATGTACTAGATGCCTAAAATTAAAATAAATGTTAAAAATTGATACATTTAATAATACAAAAGGAATTAACATTACTAAAACTAATATAAAATATATTTAAATATTAAATAAATCTAAAATAAAATATATGAAAAATAGAAAAACTATAATAGTATCTCAACCTGACATGCATTAGCTAAAAGCCACAAAACTGTAAATAAATAAATAAAAACTTTTTCCTAATAAGTTCGATTTTAAGGTCATTTTGGACGTTCTCTGGTTCTGTTGGGCCACTTGAATTCCAATCCAGATCGTTAAGTGAAACCAGTTGAGATCTTCTGATCTACATCTCAATCAGCTCAAGCTTCCAATCTTTAAGGACTTTGGAAAGGTGCATCGGTATACTTCCGTATGGCACCGAAATAACTTGTCGGCCTCCTTAAATAAATTACCGCCATGTGATCCTCCTCAGATGTGATCTTTGTTCCTGTGGAAATTAAAAATTTAGAGGCATTTAGTGAAGGTGCCCAGAGTAAGCGGCTCTGAAGGCCGGATATAATCAGCCAATGTGAGTAATGGTGAGAGTTACTCCATCCTCAGACGCCAGATATGAATCTACCTCAGCTCTAATTGATTTATACACCGCCGCTTTATTGCCAGATTCCTCTCAGCCTCCAGTATGAACAGCAAACAAATAGAGCCATTACTTACTCAGAAAGTGCCTAACAAAGCAGTGCGGCTAACTCTCAAAGTAGGACAGCCTGAAGAGGACTAGATTTCGGTTCAAAGTGTGAACGTAGAGTGTTTTCTCTCTGATCGTGTTTGACAGGCCGTTGAGGACCAACTACAAAGCCAACAAAGAACGAGTCTGGAAAGAATGACACGACTGTAAGACAGGCAAAGAGATGTGGAAACAAACCCGCAGATACCCAAAATCCCATTTGAAGATTTGTATCCATCACTGTTTACTCTCAACATGCACTTAAATGGCACGAAGGAAAGTGGAAGGAAAAACCACTTAAAACGGGAGAGCGAGGAAACAGCGATCATCACCGTAACCAGGATGCAATTCATCCAAATTCAATTTCTGTCTGATTTAAAGCGAGTACAGCGAACGTGTAAAACGAGGTTTTTATGGCAATTGATCCTCACTTTCCCTGCTGCGCTTATTTGTATTCCAGCGTAGCGACTAGCATCGCCGCTAAGAGCCTCACTCTGTCATGAGCTGGACTGAAGGGTACGGGACTGTCTGACACTCAACTCCATTTGTAACACACTATTGTTTCTTCTTGGAAATAAATAACATATCAGGCTGTTACTGTATCATGGGTGAGGATGGGAATCAGAAATTATTTAAAAAAATTAAGTACTTACACATATAAATATACACATACACTACTAGACAAAATACAAATTATTGTTTAGCAAAATAAAAAATAAAACACAAAATATGTAAATTAAAATGATTAAATCCCAATAGTTAACTTTTTTAATAAAAATATAAAAAGTAAAATTACATTTTTCAAGTTTAATATTTTGAATAAAAGTAATCACTTTTATTAAAATGGTTATTTCAATGTTAATATTTAATATTAATAAATTATGAAATATTAATATTTAATAATACTTTAATAAGAACTGAGGTCAAGACTGATTTGAGACATTTTTTATTGATTTACTCATAATTGTTTGTACCTTCATTATAACATTTTAAATTTAACAATGTTTTTTATACTTAAGAGTCTTAAAAATTATAAACATTAAAATTATTAACTTTTTATATAAAAAACAAAAAGTATATTTAAAGTTAGGACCTTATAAAACATTTAAATATTTTTTTTGTATTAAAAAGTAAAAGTACATTTTTGTACTTAATAATATTAGCATTTAATATGAAATATATAAAATGCTTATATATATATAAAAGCCTTAGTGCACATAATCTGATAGCTGAAGAACCAAGACTGATTAATTAGTTATCTTTAATTGATTCATTAAAAAAAACTCGGTTAATTTATTTGTAAATCCAATTAGGCGTACACAATATGACAGAGAACTTTTTTTTTCATCATCATTTAACAACGCCTAGCATTTTCTCTCATCACATTTAATTCAAAAGGCAAGCTCACAACTCAGCTATAGCATTTAAGAACCGCTAACGCAAACCGAATGTCCTGAAAACCATTTATCAGTGGAGTTTTGAAATAAATTATCTGAATAAGCACCAATTCTTAAACTGGCATGTATAAAAGCCACCATTTGCATAAAACTCAAACAGCGAATTTCATCTACTCTGTTAGCGTCAACTCAACTCCATTCATGACAACACTATCTGCCCTTTTTAAAGAATCAAGCTCTGATACATCAACAGCACTCATCAGAAATTCAGCGAGCTAAACGGATGCTATCAGCTTCACATCTCTCAGATAAACCAAATGCACTGGGGTTTTGTGGCTTGGCATCAAACCCGGGGTCCCGGCGCTCCCTGAAGGAGGTGTCCTGCTCCTACAGGGGGCCTCAGGCACGGATAAGAGGATTATACTCCTATTATCTGCCCCGGGAGGGCATTAGAGCGGCCTCTGCTCCAGTGTTTAACAGGGCAGGACCTTGCCCTCAGCAACAACACCATAATGGACGGATTCAGCCACCGATGGGAAACCTGGCAAAATGGGGTTGAAAGAAAACACGCTTTAGCTTTGGAAAACCGCCATCCAACCACAGCTAGCATGTACTTTCAGCCTGCGAAAGCAATTTTTCAACAGTTATTGATTTTACGGCATGTTCAATTCACACGGTTGGAGCTGAAAGTCATTTCCTGTTAGCGCGTGGATCGCTTCGCTTGATGTTTACAAGCAAACGCAATGGAGTTCAACAGGTCTACAATGATTGGAGAAAGTTAACGATGTGGACGTCAATCTACTAAACCTAAATATCAAGTGGCTAGCAATTCTAGAGGCACTAGTAGCAATGAAGTTTGATAATGCTAACTAGCTAATGTAGCCAGTTACACTAACAAAATTACTTTGTAAGAAACCATTCATACGATTTTAATATTTATGAATCTTTAATATTGGACAGGACGTAAATGAAGAGAAACACAACCAATAAATGAGGCCGAAATGATTCAGACTGACACGAAACAATGCAGGTTTTCAGATGAAGATCCAACAAAAGTGCCTCCTGTGTGGCCAGAGGTGGTTTTTCTTTCTTTCTGAGATGTTTTCTTCACAAATTTCTTTGGATATTTGACCCTGTAACACACACAGAGGACCCGGTCCCCGGGGACACAGAGACAATCTGCTGAGACGAAGGGCCCGAGCAATGAAAAAGCCTGTGATTGCGTTCGACCGCGTCTTAAAAAGATGTCATACATCACACGGCGCAGCAGATAAAACGGCGTCCCGCACGAGTTAATCAGCCGAGTGCTTGCGCCGACACACAAACATTTGTCTCAATCTCACGCAGAAGCTCCCTGCCGCCTCGCTCATTAAAACACACCACTGTAAATAACTTTGGATAACACCACAACAAAGTAAAATGACGCATGCAAACGAACTGACCTTGAGGTCCTGTGAACTCGTTCACGGCTAAATTACAACTACAAACAGCCTCAAATTAACTAAAATTAAACAATCGATCTCCAATCTCAACACAAAAGCAATATCTAACACACTGCTTTTACCATTTCTGCAGTATACAGTATGCTTACAATGATTAGTATTGGCAAATTGATATTTTTTCTTGTTTTAAGTTTAAAACCTAACTAAACTTTATTAGATTTATGTTTAATTTCCAATGAGGAAAGACTTATTTCAAGATATATTCTTGTTTTGAAACCTGTATGACTGAGTTTATTCTGTAATACACAAAATTGGCATTTTAGTCTTTCTATTCCAGGTTTCTACCTCAAAATTTCATGTAGAATTCAATGTTATTTTGCTGTTTCTTTGTAATTATATGTGAAATTGGCTAGCAATTTCAGAGTTACAACACTTTCAACACAGACAGACAGCAGACAGCAAACCCTTGACAAAAACCACCCATCTGGTGTATTTTTCTCCAAGGAAACCCATCAGCGCTCTGGTGACACGGAGGAATGTGTATCAGCTCACAAGAGCATGATGGGAGATACCGGTGAATTATATTCTGTCAATATGGAGACACAATTGATCTCATGACCTCTCGTCCGGCCCTCGCTCACAGTCTTCTCTGTGTGTCGAGAAACTCAATCCCTCTTCATTCATCCTTCACCTCCATCTGAAGCACGGCTAACTGTTTTTCTTTTAGCTTGTTAGCATGAGGCCAGTCTCTTTCAAACAGCACGGTTCATGTCTTAATATACAGGAAAAGAACAACCGATTGTGTCCTTGATGAGATCTGAACAATTAATTTAGATCATAAGTTTCAATGTAGGATTAAAATGATTAATTAATAGGCTTCTCTTATAAATGTCACTTTAATTAATAAGAAAAAGTAAGTAACATTGAATTAAACTAAATGTTGAGGTATAAAGACTTCAAATAGTTTTTTGTTGTAAAACATACTCCAATAATCTTGGGGAAAAAATCATCTTTATAGTGTTTTTTTTTTTTCGTTTTAGCAAATAGTAGTTATTTAGTGTACTGTTTTCTTCCAAATTGACATCTAATATGCTACGATCACCATGTAAATATGATTTTTACACATTATTTACACAATCCACGTGGTTTCTTTTGTAAAACACAAAATGAAATGTTTTGAAGAATGTTCAAGCTGCTCTTTTCTGTAAAATTAAATGCATGTGGTTGACCAAAAAAAAAATGCTTACCTATGCTTTTTGTAAAATATTAAAATAATTTGAAATTAATCAAATAATGATTAAAAGCAATGCTTTATTTAAAACTATTAAACTAACAATAAGAAAGTATTTTAAATAATGGATGACAAACATAATCTGACTTTAAATCCATTTATATATAATGTTATATAAAATAATTATATACCTATATTTTATTGAATACTAACTTGTGTGTGTGTGTAAAATACAGAATACTTGGTTTAGGTAATTTTATGCTTATTAGACATTGTTAGGTAAACAAAATGTAAATCAGTTTTTGGGGGGAATTAACTATAGATCCAAAATCAATTTAAGTTGCTTCATTAGAAGAGTTCAGCGTAGACTGTAGACAACAATTTACCACTACATTTACAGTACACTAGACAGAGTTCTCAAAAAGCAGAAAGCAGAGGCCAAGATGTCCAAAGGCTCAGCTTAGGAAATGTTCTCCTCTATGAACAGGACACATAATACTGTCTCTGAATTATTAATTAGCAGACAACAAGGAGTCACTGGGAATTATCTGAGGAAAGGTCGACACCCGCTTTCTCTCGACTCTGGTCACCAGGGTGTGAAATATCCCTCCTTCATGAACAGCTCATCTTAAATGTTTACTAGCACTAGCTATAAGAAAAGAATGATTTTTTAAGGGGAAAACAACTTGGAATGGTAAAGTAGTTAGCTACACAAGCTAACAAAAGCAGCTAACTGTATGTTATTAGAAAAAACACTTTAAGAGAGAAATAACATGAAAGGGGGAAAGAGTTAGCTAAACAACAAGCTAACAAAAAGCAGCTAATTATTTGCTATTAGCTACTCAAAAAGAAACAATATGTAAAGGTAAGTAGTTAGCTACATCAAAAGCTAACAAAAATCAGCTAGCTATGCTTTTCAAAATAATGCAAGGGGGAAACAACCTGAAAAGGGGAAACAGTTAGCTAAACTACAAGCTAACAAAAATCAGCTAACTATGCTAATAGAAAGAATGTTTTTAAGAGAGGTGCTAACTACGAGCTAACAACTATTTTTAATCAGAATGTGAAAAGTTAACAAGCTAACAAAAGCAGCTAACTATCTGGAATTAGCTATGGTTGACTACATCAAAAGCTAACTAAAATTAGCTAGATATGCTATATGAATCAATGCAAGAGGAAAACAACCTGAAAAAGGATGTTGTTAGATAATCATAAAGCTAACAAAACTATCTGCTATCAGAAGATGTTATTAAGCAGTTAGCTACACAAGGTAACAATAAGCAGCTAATTATATGCTATTACAAAGAATGCTAAGTTGGAAACGCATGAGAAAAAAAGGAAAATGCTTTTTTAACCCCTTAATTTTAGCTAAAACAAGGTGTAGAATGTTGCTAGACTACAAGTTAACAAAAAGTAGACTAACTAGAAGTTTCAAAAAATAAATTTAACTAAAATTTGAATGATATTCATGCAACAAAAACCACAATTCATGAAATAATAAAAATGCATAAATAGCGGAAATTAATTCTTGTTTTTCTACAAAAATGAATGTGTAACAGAATCCAAGTAGTAGAGACCTGTTAGCGCTTAGCTACATCACTGTTTTTATTTAGCTAGTACTATTCCCGAAAACTGAAGTAATGTCAAACAAAGACTGTGAAAACATAATTATGGATTTTCAACATGATTCCTTCAACAGTACACCACAAGCTAAGTGCAAAATGCTATGCTAGGCACTTTGCCATAACATCTCCTTTATCTTTATCAAATCATCTTTCTCGCTCTGATGATGAAGTGCTGAGATCAGGTAAGGCTAGACAGAATGTTCCAACCCCTCACATCCAACATAACACATCACATCCATCAAAACACAACAGAAAAGGGGAAAATAATCCTCTCGACCCCTTTCCATTAGTTAACAGAAGGCTTCTTTGAAACTGCAGCTTGTGAAGCTACAAGCTACTCATCATCGACAGTCAGGCTAGCCTTTTATAAAAAGTTGTTAGCTACATTAAAAACTACTACAAAAATCTGCTAGCTACATGGAAGATATTTCAAGAGCCACACAGATGGGAAATCAAAAATTACCTGTATTACAGTGTATGATATAGCTGTCCATCAGTGTAAACAATGTGCAAAGTAATTAAACCAAAAAGTACACGATTTATAAAGTTATTGGATTCTAAAGTAAGGAGTCGACTCTGAATCGCTGAAACGAGTCGTTATAGATTTCAAATCTTTTGCCCATCTATATGTACGTCACTAGGAGCACTTTGCATAATAATCTCCGCCTACCGTGTTGAGAGAAACAAACTCTGACCTGCCCCCCCCCCCCCACACACAGACGCTCTGGTTGGTGTGAGAGCATCACGTCGAGGAGACCGTTTGTTTTATTTTCACTGCCAAAGAATGAAGATCAGAAGAACCAATGGCTAAAATTCATTTTCACCACAATACCAGAGCAGTACAACAAATCACTTTTGTTGTGTTCACAACATTTCACTGATGACTGCTTTTCTAATCTCGGTGAGTACAAGGCGGGATTTTCAAAGCGTTTGGCCATAAAAGATGGTTCATTACCAACTTTTTTTAGAACAACGAGCATCTCCGAATCACAACGCGAAGTATGATTATGAAGTTATGTGTCTGTTTTCTCCCGAGCGTCTTATCAGTATGTGTGCTGTCTGCGCTGATCGTCATGTACAAACACATCATTAAAATGAAGTGTAACTCCGTGAATACTCAACGAAGAGACATGAGAGAGATATCTATAGAAAGCTTGACATGTCTACTTTAAAAATAAACAAGTGCTGCCGAAAACAGATATTCTGTGATAAAATAATCCATATGAAAACAACGCGATGTCTGTTTTTCACGTCTCCCTTCATTATATCTAATGTGACCACGCCCCCGCGCTGAACGCACTATTCAGATTCAAACTGAAGCGCGCGGCTTGAATACACCCACACAGAAGAAAAAGCAGCGAGGCTGTTCAAGTTTTTTATTTTACTGTTTGCTTCACGATGAGAGGAATAAGACATAATTCACCCCAAACAGATGCTAACGCATAGTTTACCGTGGAGGTGTGTGCGGAACAACCAATCCAACCTGACAATGTTAGTTGACCAATCAGAACACAGTATGCTACCGAAAGGTGGGGTTTAAGGAAACTGAATCTTTTGAACATCTTCGCGCGAACCGTTTGGGGATCTCTGAGAATTGAGGTAATTTTAAAATGATATTTTGACAAAATGACAATGTTTTTTAACCTTGGATGGATTTAAACCTAATGTACAGGACTTATAAACAGTGATAGGAAGCTTAGAATTTTCATCTTACTGGCTCTTTAAAACAAAAATATCTGTGTATGATACGTTTCTATTAATGCCACTTAAAAATGAAGATACATTTAGTTAGTTGTTAATTTTAGCTAATTAGTCCTATATAATGGCAGTGAAGGGGATTTAGATACAAAGATCTCTATGAAGTTCCAATGCAAAGTTCCAAGTTTGCACTGGTTTGCATTGTCTAGTTATAGTCCATACTGGAATATTCTGCAACCACACCATCTGGTTCCATAAAGCTTCTTTTCCCATCGACAGCTGTTCAAAAGTAACCAAGCATTCTGACTAATAAGATTTTCTGCCAGCAACATTTTGAAAATTAAAGCAACATTTGAAATTATTCATCATATTATAGTCGATGTATCACCAGTGACAGATCTCAAATGTAAACCTGTCTGTTGCCTCATGGACAGTCAAATTGTGTACTTTTGTTAGGTCTTCCACCATTAAATGAATAGGAATGCTAATAGACAGATTTCTCCAGGTATTATAAACCTCCCTGTGAAGGACACACTTGAATATAGCCTGAAGATGTCCTGAAGATGTACTGCTCAACACTACACAGAAAGAGAAGAATGAGCTTTTTCTCACAGTCACAGATTGTCAATAGCTGAGTCTCTCTCCCTCTCTCTTGTCAAGAGTGCCAGGAGGGCTGCTATCCATCAAACTCTCGAATTGTACAACTCAGCGAAAGAGCAAAAATGCAACATGATGTATGACCCTCTCTCTGGTCACTTCTTAAAGACCAAACATCGCCCCGTCAAAGCAGTCGAGGGTTTTGTAGTTAGCAGTGCAGCAAATGTGCTCGCATTGTGGGATCATAATCTGGATCAAGTCTTTAAAGCCCCTTTAACACTGCGATTCCAGAAAATACACGGGTAATGTATCCCGGCGATTGTTCCAGGGTCACTAGATTTTGCACCTTTCACACTGCCAGTGATTAACCAGAATATTTGCGTGCGTTCACACACAACACGTAAAGGTCCCGTAATGACATGTGACATCAAGACTGTAAGTTAACTTTAACTTTCACGTTAACTTTCACTTAAGCTTTTGAACGATCTCAGCTTCAGCGTGGATGGTGAGGAACTACCCAAACTACAGTTTGCACTAGGGATGCACCGAAATGAAAATTCTTGGCCGAAACCGAAAACCGAAAAAGAGAAAACCAAGGCCGAAAACCGAAACCGAAACACCGAAAGAAATAATGCCAATTATTAGTACCATTGCATTTATTGCTATGACAGTGTACTAACTTTACTAAAATTAAGACATTGCAATTGCATAAATTAATATTAAAGTTTCAAAGATAATTACAATTACATAACTTATAAAAAAAAAAAAACATAAAAATACATAATTACAAATGATGCAAATATTTATTAAGCACATTGCAACAATGCACAGTATAAAATAAAATTCAAACTAAAAATGTATCCCACTCATGTGTATTTTTAATAATAATGTACAGGCCTACTGGCCTGCAGAAAGGTTTTAAAATGAACAGTTCTCTCATAAAAACAAAGTGCATTTAGGTGAAGTGCATTTGAAATTTTTCTATGTAGGACTAGAAAGTGCATTACTTCTCCAGTTGGCAAGACTGTTGTCACTTCTGGGGATGGGGACTTCAGACAGATAACCATCTAGCTGTTGAGCAGTTGAGCTTGTCATCTGCCTGACATTTGAGAAATATTTGAGAGAGTGTATTTAAATAGGGCCAGGGCATAAATAATTTTTTTTATCAAATTAAGGCAGAAATCTAGCATATATATGGCTACAATCTGATATTATGTATGTGTGTGATTGTGTGTGTGTGTGCATATATATATATATATATATATATATATATATATATATAGTAGCCTAAAGAACAAAATAGCCAACGTATTATTATTATTTGAAGCACTTTCTTGCAGAATTCCACTGAACATATCAGACAGCGATGGTGCATGCCACTCATCTGGTGCAGAGACCAGTCTTTTCTGGGCTGTGATCAGTCTCCTGCGCTTGGCGCTTCTCCGTCTCCACGCGGGTTCTCCGCATCCAGCGGCGCCTGGATCATTTCTTGTGCGCGCTGCCTTATTTCCGCATCCAAGTAATGGTCTTTATAACGCGGATCAAGCACATTCGCGATGAAGTGCAGGGGATCCGAAAATATCTCAGTGAGACGTGTGCTAACAGACTCTATAAGACTGTACTTTTCTTTGTTTTTACTTCGTGGTCCGTCTTAATCTCTTTTTTAGGAGACGTTTTAGTGCTGCGAATAAAGGAATACGAAGAGAGAGAATGTTCTCACTGTTGTTAAGTGAATGTCGCGGGGAGCTCGTGGTCTGTCTGCGCTATGCTGGTGCACGTGCAGGTCGCGGTTTCTGTTTGCGTCATCACAACATTTCGGCCGTGTTGTTTCGGTGATAAAAGTCTATCGGCCGAAAACCGAAAAGGCCATTTTCGGCCGAAAATTTTCGGTGGCCGAAATTTCGGTGCATCCCTAGTTTGCACATATTCCCAGGATGTGTTTCCGTTCATCCCAGGATGTGTTTCCGTTCCGTTCAATTTTTTGGGTCCAACGTACGGTGTGAAAGGGGCTTTACAGACTCAAATTGTTTTGTCAGTCAAATTCATAAAGTTCACAACAAGAGGTCAAGAACTGCAAACACAAAGTCAATTGGCAAAGCCAACAGACCTAGACGGAGTTACCAATAGCTGTTGTTTACAAACAATTCATCAAGTCGACGCTTCCGACTCCCTGTACATTTCAAGAGGTGTTTTTTTTGGGGGGTTATAATGACTGATTGTGTTGTTTTGGCTTGTTAAGTAGATGATGACCCAGAGTGTAATTACTTCACACCACTTTTACTTGGGGAACAGATGCGACTGAACCATCCCTGAGCTTGTGCTCCAGCTGTGTTGCTGTGAAATCCGCTGATTTCCGCTGACGAAGTGTACTGTGTGAACTTTCATTAACGCCCACGCTTGTTCGCCAACGTAATCAGGGAATTTCGCTACTTTTCAGAACACCAGTGCTCAATTTATCGAGTTACTGCAATGGAGCAAACCCTATCCCTGTTCGGATCAAAGTCAGAGTTTTTTTTTTCAGGAACCAGGAACTGTTTTCTTTCACCTCCACACTAATGCACATCTACGGCCGCAAATCAATGGGGCTTGAATTATGAATCCCCTCTAGGCATTACTGTGTTTGGAACACAGCAAAGAAGAAAGTGCAATCGGCCTTTAAGACCGCAGGAAGCATGCTGTCCACAGCGAGGTCTGATAAGAGGAAGATCAGGAAGATTTATTGCGTCACACCACTGCTTGCATTGCTTATGAAGGTTTGGGCTTGGCTTGGGGGTTTGGTGGGTATCTAGAGACTCCACCGTTGAGTCCAATCTATCACTCTGACTGATGGATGGCGCCGTTGTGTGCCCCTGAAAACTGACACAACAAAGGTAATGATGTCACTGCCTGCATATTTCACAGCAGCATTAAACCACCAATGAGCTTAGACTAAAACAAGGGAAGGGGTGTAACCTGAAACATGTGTGTGGACTCTGGAGCCAGACAGGTGACTTTTAAAATCCCCTCTACCATCGACTACTACCATCACTACCATTTTACTTCCATCCTTTGCCTTCTACAGAAAAAAAAAGGTCACCCTGCTGAAAGAACCATGTCTTAGGTCAGCCTAAACTTGTTTGCTGATCCTAGCCAGTTAAAACTGGTCTAATTGGTCTCCCAGGCTTATTGCTCAAAAAGTCCTCTAAAACTAGCAAATCAAACCAGTTTAGGTTAGCCTAGATGGTCTCCCAGAATGGTCGCTTCAAAAGCTCTCTAAAATGAGCTAATCAGTCCATGTACAAGGACCAGCAAACAAGTTTAGGCTGGTCTAGTTGGTTTCCAAGCTTGATATCTCCAAAATCCCTCTAAATCTAGCGAATCAGACCAGAATGGATGTCCAGCAAACAGTTTAGGCTTGTCTAGATGTTCTTCCAGTTTTAACTGCTCCAAAAGCCATGTAAAGCCAGCGAATCAGACCAGACTAAATGACCAGTAAACCAGTTAAGGCTTGTGTAGATGGTCTCCTAGCCTTGTTAGCTGCTGTTTAGTTGGCTGTCCAACTGGTCTCCCAACCTGACCTCCCCCAAAACCCATCCAAAACTAGAAAATCAGACCAGGCTGAACCAGTTTGCAAAGTTTCGGAAATTTCCTACAACACGGATGCTGAGTAATCATGTGAATGCATTTATTTTCAAATTCCTCCATGGTTTTTGTCATTTTTACACGAAAACACTGAAAAGAAGCACTTGGATATATGCAATTAGTGTTAAAAAGCCATATTTTAATTGTCATATATACAGTCTTAACTTGTATTGGATGTACAAGATGAGTTTTTACATCAGGGTAAGATGTTTGTCTTGCATCTTTTTCCTTACCATTTAACAGTATTTGCAGAATATGATTAGGCCACAGGCGTAATTGAATATATTTTGCTTTCTCGCAGGCAAATGGAACAATATGCAATTCTTTCTGATCAGTGTGACTAAAACATCCTGGCCCAGAATCAATACGAGCGTCATACAGTAGCAATCAGAAAAGCACTTTGTCCTGCACTTGTGCTTGTGCCCCATGAATGGGATTATTGATCAACTCCAAAGAGCATCGACACAGTGACCAACTGAACCCTCTACTAACTGCAGCACACGCATACAATACACGAACGGTCAAACAAAGGACGGACGCAAACTGCACACTTATTGGAAAGAAAGAAAAAAAATCACAAATGAGATTGTTTCAACTATACAGCAAAGAAAATAAATGGAGAGCTAATTGAAATGTGCGTCTCCTGGTTAGATGGTTCCCCTGAGAAAAAGTCTAGAGTAATCTCACACGTGTCTTGTCTAGAGTTTCAGAAGAGATTTCAACAAAGTGCTCTGCTATACAATAAAAACAAAAGTCTGCAATCCAAACATTACAACTCATTTTAACTGATTCATGTTTATCTCTACGAGTTTTAGGAGACTTCCGAGACAAAACTATTTAGAAATGTGTTAACATATATCTAATTGATTAAAGTCAACAGTCGCAAGTTGTTTTATTCCATAATGTGTCATTTTTTCAAGTGCGACAGGATATTCAAACACAAGAAAAAAATATATATTTACGAGATTAACAAAATGGTAATAATCTGAATTGATGAATTGTTCATAAAAGTAGGAATGATTAGGCCTATCAAAACCTCAATATTTAATGTACTAAAATAAAAAATATTTAATCAAATGAATTATGTAAGATTTAAATTTAATATGATAATAAAGCAAATACAGTCAAAATTGATTTAGTTGACTTTTTTTTTTACCAAAAAAAATCATAAAAGCAATTAAACTTATTAAATAAATTTTTTAAATAAAATAAACTAAAACACAACTAATATCATATCATATGTAAGATTTAAATAAAATATTATAATTAACAAAGCAAACATGGTCAAAGTTGATTGTAGGTTTACTTTTTTCGCAACAAGAAATAAAAACCATAAAAGCGATTAAAACAGACAAACAAACAAATAAAACAGACAAAACTGAGAAACTAAAATATAAAAAAAGTTATCCAATTCAAGTTTTACTGATAAATAGTTTATGACAATGAGCAATTATCAACAAACATAATATTTTAATGAAATTAAACAAAGCTACATTAAAATAAAATATTTAAATGTAATATTAAAATTGATTAAATCAAATAACTTAAATTATTGTATGTTGACTTTATTTGCAACAAAATATAAAAGCCACGAAAGTTATTAAAACTACATAAATACATTTAGAAAAATAAATAAAACCTAAAAACTAACATCAAATATGTTTTGATTGGCTTTGCTTGTGTAACATCATGCAACATTTTCTCTTTTAGTGTGACAGACAAATGACTTACATGGCACCTGGTGTCCTGAGCTTTGAAAGAGCTACGTAATGTTCCTCCGGGTGGTCAGAGTGACCTTGAGGGAATCTTCTTGAAAGCTCATGGACTGTGAGAGATCACTGATCAACTAGAGACACTAAAAGCAGCTAAAGCCTCTAGAGTGGGTTTGATGTACGGCCGGCCGTTTGATGGGGAGAGCTCAGAATGGATTGCCTCGCGGCTTTTATAAACAACCATAAATTAGGACAAATTTGTCAAATAAGAAGAGACACAGTGAGTATGGAGTCAAGGCTCAGAGCAGCACAAATAAAAGTGTATCACAACATATCATCCATTATGCTGTCAGATGAGCGCCGCAGGCGGCATCTCATGACAATATGCAGATATACGGCTGATGATAACAGGCCCCCTGATTTACTGTGACCACAGAGATGTTGATGAGCACCTGCTTTACGCAAACAAACCGCAGGGAACAATGCAACAACATCTCCATCAGAAAGCATACGAAAAATCTCTGTGATTTGACAGAAAGCCAAAATACATCATGATTGCCTTGTGATGCTGACATTAATATGATTAGTGGCTCATAGTAATACTATGAAAGCAAAACAAAAATTTCATGTTGCTAAGTGGTTCCTTAAATATTCTAAGCATTGCTATGCTATGTGCTTGTTGCTAGGTGTTTGAAGAGTTTCTGTTGTGTAACTAGGGTGTTGCTAGGTGTTTGAAGAGTTTCTGTGCTGTAACTAGGGTGTTGCTAGGTGTTTGAAAAGTTTCTGTGCTGTAACTAGGGTGTTGCTAGGTGTTTGAAGAGTTTCTGTGCTGTAACTAGGGTGTTGCTAGGTGTTTGAAGAGTTTCTGTGCTGTAACTAGGGTGTTGCTAGGTGTTTGAAGAGTTTCTGTGCTGTAACTAGGGTGTTGCTAGGTGTTTGAAGAGTTTCTGTGCTGTAACTAGGGTGTTGCTAGGTGTTTGAAGAGTTTCTGTGGTGTAACTAGGGTGTTGCTAGGTGTTTGAAGAGTTTCTGTGGTGTAACTAGGGTGTTGCTAGGTGATTGAAGAGTTTCTGTGGTGTAACTAGGGTGTTGCTAGGTGTTTGAAGAGTTTCTGTGGTGTAACTAGGGTGTTGCTAGGTGATTGAAGAGTTTCTGTGGTGTAACTAGGGTGTTGCTAGGTGTTTGAAGAGTTTCTGTGGTGTAACTAGGGTGTTGCTAGGTGTTTGAAGAGTTTCTGTGGTGTAACTAGGGTGCTGCTAGGTGTTTGAAGAGTTTCTGTGGTGTAACTAGGGTGCTGCTAGGTGTTTGAAGAGTTTCTGTGGTGTAACTAGGGTGCTGCTAGGTGTTTGAAGAGTTTCTGTGGTGTAACTAGGGTGCTGCTAGGTGTTTGAAGAGTTTCTGTGGTGTAACTAGGGTGCTGCTAGGTGTTTGAAGAGTTTCTGTGGTGTAACTAGGGTGCTGCTAGGTGTTTGAAGAGTTTCTGTGGTGTAACTAGGGTGCTGCTAGGTGTTTGAAGAGTTTCTGTGGTGTAACTAGGGTGCTGCTAGGTGTTTGAAGAGTTTCTGTGGTGTAACTAGGGTGCTGCTAGGTGTTTGAAGAGTTTCTGTGGTGTAACTAGGGTGCTGCTAGGTGTTTGAAGAGTTTCTGTGGTGTAACTAGGGTGCTGCTAGGTGTTTGAAGAGTTTCTGTGGTGTAACTAGGGTGCTGCTAGGTGTTTGAAGAGTTTCTGTGGTGTAACTAGGGTGCTGCTAGGTGTTTGAAGAGTTTCTGTGGTGTAACTAGGGTGCTGCTAGGTGTTTGAAGAGTTTCTGTGGTGTAACTAGGGTGCTGCTAGGTGTTTGAAGAGTTTCTGTGGTGTAACTAGGGTGCTGCTAGGTGTTTGAAGAGTTTCTGTGGTGTAACTAGGGTGCTGCTAGGTGTTTGAAGAGTTTCTGTGGTGTAACTAGGGTGCTGCTAGGTGTTTGAAGAGTTTCTGTGGTGTAACTAGGGTGCTGCTAGGTGTTTGAAGAGTTTCTGTGGTGTAACTAGGGTGCTGCTAGGTGTTTGAAGAGTTTCTGTGGTGTAACTAGGGTGCTGCTAGGTGTTTGAAGAGTTTCTGTGGTGTAACTAGGGTGCTGCTAGGTGTTTGAAGAGTTTCTGTGGTGTAACTAGGGTGCTGCTAGGTGTTTGAAGAGTTTCTGTGCTGTAACTAGGGTGCTGCTAGGTGTTTGAAGAGTTTCTGTGGTGTAACTAGGGTGCTGCTAGGTGTTTGAAGAGTTTCTGTGGTGTAACTAGGGTGCTGCTAGGTGTTTGAAGAGTTTCTGTGGTGTAACTAGGGTGCTGCTAGGTGTTTTAAGAGTTTCTGTGGTGTAACTAGGGTGTTGCTAGGTGTTTGAAGAGTTTCTGTGGTGTAACTAGGGTGCTGCTAGGTGTTTTAAGAGTTTCTGTGGTGTAACTAGGGTGTTGCTAGGTGTTTGAAGAGTTTCTGTGCTGTAACTAGGGTGTTGCTAGGTGTTTGAAGAGTTTCTGTGGTGTAACTAGGGTGTTGCTAGGTGTTTGAAGAGTTTCTGTGGTGTAACTAGGGTGTTGCTAGGTGTTTGAAGAGTTTCTGTGGTGTAACTAGGGTGTTGCTAGGTGTTTGAAGAGTTTCTGTGCTGTAACTAGGGTGTTGCTAGGTGTTTAAAGAGTTTCTGTGCTGTAACTAGGGTGTTGCTAGGTGTTTAAAGAGTTTCTGTGCTATAACTAGGGTACTATTATGTTTCGGATAGTTTATATGCTGTTACAAGGATGTTGCTAGGTGTTTGAGGAGGATCTATGTGGTTACTAGGTGGTTAAGTTGATAGAAGAGTTGCTCTGTCGTTACTAGGATAATGCTTAAGTGTTCTAAGAGTTGCTATGCAGAATTGCTCTGTTACTAGGGGATAGCTAGGTGTTTGACGAGTTTATATGCTGTTACTAGGGTGTTGCTAGGTGGCCTAAGTCCTAAATCGCTCAAAAGCACCGATACTTGTTCTCTTCAGGCTGGGAGTTTATTTAAACACATCATTCTAAAGTACATGGACGTACATGCACTGAAGCCACAGAACTACTTTGTGTATTTCTCGGTACACTTGCGTAATACAGTACATGAATATTCATCAGAGTTTCTGATCTTGGTAATTACTCTCCAGAACTGAGGATAAAAACAATGATAGCGGGGAGCAGGAATGAGATCTGGCTTACAGAGGAACGTTCAGCGGGAGATCAGCGATGCCGAGAACAGATAAACTAGGCCAGTTCTTAATCAAGGCCTGTCAAACAAACATTTCAGACTGAAATTACTTCATTTATACATCTGTGTTTATCTATTGCATAATTAAGATTTTGCATCGATGAGGCTTTTGAAGCCAAAGAATCGCTAAAACGCTTTCCCAGTTCATTGCACCATCTAATTTCCCCATTTTTTGATGGGGACTTGTTAAAACGGAAGGTTCCAGAAGGTTTCAGATCTCCAGTGGGGGAGATGACAAGCCAGTGAGCCCTGAAAGAGAATCAAACTCTAGAGAGATCTGCAAATAGATGCAAGAGGAAGGAGAAGAAGAGAGGAAGTCATGAGAGGAAACGATACGGCAAAGAAAACTGGAAGTGCATATTTCACTTATGCCCTCTGAAGCTGCGACACAAGACAGACCAAGATGATTCTTGCGGTAATTAAACGTGTTGTTTCAACCGTGACGTCTATTGCTCAAACGGCATGATAATTTTAATTCTTAAAATGGTTCAAAATAATCAAGACTAGGTCTTAAAACAAAACGAAATAAACGTTAACGAGGCATTTTGGTGTTGATTGTTTAGGCAAATATGAAAAAAAAGTTCTAATCTAAATCTAAAAACCTAAAAAGCCTCAAGTTGAATTTAATCAGAATAACAGCTAAGTCACTTCTAATCAGATGAATATTATGAGTAACTATAAATGAAATCAGCCTAAGGTTTTGTCGAAAGCTCCAGACGTCTTCTGCTTAACAAAATCACAATGTAGCATCATCAGCGCGTGAATTAAACATCAGCCATTTCCTCTGGAGTGAAGCGTGTGGGCACTTAGCCGCTAACAATAAAGCAGCGCGTCTTTGTCACTTCCTCTCTGCCACCAAACGCATTAGCTTCAAATGGATCTTAACGTCTCAACATCCTCTTCTGAGTCCTGAGATAAGTCAGACTAAACAGAACGCAGTGAGACTAGCCTCAGACGCTCATGCTAAATGCTTTTTAGGCCTCTCTAATCCATTAAATCTCATTTATTAATGGGATCATATCGTGCAAAACTGTATTTTGCATCTTATTCAGACTAACCTGAATTAGCCATGGTGATGATGTCACAGTCTACAGCTCATTAACATAACCGCATATATACAACACACATAAAAACATTAAGCTTTGTCATGCAATTCTCATTACTATAATGCAAAAAGCCAAAAGTATTTAATGAGCAGCATGATTTATTTAAAATGAATTAATTTGATTTCTATAAATATTTAATCTAAAAAGTACTGCTGATACGATTATGTAAGCATTTATATTTATCATTTAATATATTTATATTAGCATGATAAAAAGGCTATTACAATAAAGAAAACAAAGTGAATCAAAGTTGAAAATAAAATTAAAGGCTTAATTTTCTATGTGAAAAATACACACACACACACACACACAAAAAAAAATTACAATTAATTTTTTACGAAAAAAAAATACATGAAACTGAAATAAATAAAAATGAAATAATTAAATACATTATTTTCTTTATGAAAAAATGAGAATGATTTTTTTAAATAAAATCAAAACTAATAAATTCATATATAAAACATACTGTTTAATAAAAAATTATAAAAATTAAATAAAACAAATAAGTAAATGAAAAATATATGAAAATGAAATTAAATAATAATATATATATATATATATATATACTTCTGTAACATGACAATGTAAAAATGAAAGTCACAATATGTGATTTTCACCATCAGGAATCGTCTAGATGTTGAAAATGTGAAAGTTAAGGAAAATAAGAGCGAGTGATACAATTAGCCCAAAAAGAAAATGTCAATAAATGTGTTTTAGGATCATAAACAGTGTCAGTTCTTGATTTCATATGAACTATACGGTCAAATATGTCATTTATTCAGGAACATCGTGTCAACACGGGCTCCGATCTGAAGGAACCAGCGTTGTCTCTCATCTGGCCTTTTCCCAAATCCAGCCCGCAGCACACCTGGGAATCTCTCCCAAACACTGAAACCCCAAACGGTAACAAGAGACCGGCCAAATTCCTCACGTTCCTCCAGAAATACACTGCAAAAACACATTGCTGCCGATCTGTTCAAGCGCTGTTAACCTGCTCAATTAAAACACACCATGCTGCTTAAAGTGCTCATGGGTGGCCATTTACTTTAGCATTTTTGAGTTGGTTTTGGTTTCTTTTAAGTGAATCAAGTGCTGAGTTTGTATAAAAGCAGAGGGAAGACAATCAATAGGAAATGAAAGCATCTCTGTAGGGCTTCATCTTTGACTCTTGGTGACCCATTAGGAGGAAAACACAGATACAAGTGATCAGAAACACATCAGAACACAGAAACAGAGAGAGTGGAAATGTGGAGTGAAACACACAAACACTCATGCCATTGTTTAAGACAGTGGTTAAAAGTTCATCTAGAAACCTGTGAGAAGCATGTCCATGTCATAATTAATTGAGATAATAATAACCTTAAAACACCTTTCTATAATGCCATAAAAAAACAAAGCATCATGTATTAATTAATAACATAGAACAATTAGGAAATATTTCTTATTATGCATCAACAGCAAGCATATCAAATAATTTAAATAGAAATATTAAAATAAAATAAACAAAAAATAGAAAAATATATATTATATAAAAATATAATAAATAAAAATCATATAAATATATAACATAATAATATAAATAATACAACTTAATAACAAAATAAAATATGTGTTGTTATTATAACTTAATAATACATAAAACAACATTCATAATTATAATAAAATACCAAAAAAACATAATATATAAAGCAAATATTGAAAAAAAAAACATAGTAAGAATAGTAAATAGTAGGTATAATAACATATAATCATAAAACTTTCTTCTGCATTTCAATGACAAATTAGAAGAGTTAATAATAAAAACTGTTAATAATAATACAATGAAATAATTAAATTGTAATAAAATATGCAAATGCATATATAAATAAAAAAAAATTAAATGTATAAATCAATAATTATATAATAAAAATAATATTTATAAAATAAACCTGTTTTTATTTCTTATGCGATTCATCCTCTTAACACTTTTATTCAGTCTCATAGTCAAACCCTGAGCTCATGCTGAGTGTTGTGTGATAAATATGAATGTGAAATAGCGTGTGTCTGGAGATTAAGCACAGATTAAGCAGATCAGCTCATGATATGTGTGTGTGTGTGTGTTTGTGTGTGTGTGTGTGTGTGGCTCTCCTGTCATCCATCGACGACCCCTTCATTTCTCTCATTCTGACTCCTGACATAAACATCACCTGAAACTCCCTTCGACTGACTTCAGAAATAACCACAGCCAGGTCAAAGAGGTCCATCATCTGTGCTTTTAATACGAGGTTTGCAATTACTGCAATAACTGAAAACTACAAAATCCTGTTTTTTCTTTTAGCTCCGCCCCCAAACCAACGGACATATACTTTACACAACATCCAATCAACTGCGGATAGACAAAATCAAGTACTTTTTCCTCACTCAAGCTCCTGTGTCACGAAAAGGCATCATTTGACGAAGTAAAAGAGGTTGCAAACATTGTTTAAAGAATGTGAATTTGCATAGTTCACATACGTTTCAGTATGCAATATGAATATTAATGCATAAATCAGTGTATGTGGTAAAACAGTATATACTATTGTAAATAGTACAAAAATCAAAAAATCATTAAAATGCAGCTTTATCCTCCTCCCTCTGAAACAACTTTTCCTTCCTGATGACATCATCAAGCCCTCATTCTTAACTCCGCCCCTCACACAACCTGCCTTGAACTTTACATAAACTTCAAACGAACTGCAGACGGACAAAATCAAGCAGATCCCGTTTCACGAAAACATGCCATTTTCCAAAGTGGGTCGCAAAAACATCGTTTAAAGAATCTGGATTTGCATATTACCCATACTTTAAAGTATAAAAAAATGAATAAAAAAAAATCACTGTACGTGGTAAAATAATATGCATAGCACAAAACAATTCTCGCACAAAGATGCATCTCTATCCACCTCTAAGATGACTTTCTTTTTCTGATGACATCATCAATTAACTCCGCCCTAAGCCATTTATTTAAATGCACTTTTCAATGCACCAATGCAGCACATAGTCATAGAACACATGCAAATCAAGCCCCGCCCCCTCAACGCGACTCTTCTGGATAAACGTCCTCGTCTTGTTGACCCTCACACTACAGATGAACTGGGATTCGCCTGAAGCGGTTTTATTCCCACAGGTGTCGAACACTCTTTCTCCATCTCGTCTGATACGGCGGCTCATCATTCTTTTATACGCAGCCAAGGTACACGTCAAACCCATTAAAGCGTCGAGCTCCAGCACACGAAGGATTTACAGGAAATGCTCGATTCTGCTCCGAACATGCACGAGATCCGACTGTAGGTCACTGTCAGCTCATGCTCATGTAAAAGAGCCTTCTGCAGAAGCACTGCAAGAAAATAATATAGTCACACGCTGTAAAATTGATGAACGCGCTCCTTCAGTGGGAGAACTTCTCAAACACTTACAGTGAACAAGCAAAGATAACATTAGCATCTTGTAGGCAGTTAGTGTTGTGGAAAAATAACCTAGTGCTGTCTACAGCCAACAAAATACATAAAATAAACTATTTTTAAGTATGCATATAAAATAATATGATATAATGATACAAAAAAAAAAAAAAACAATCCTCTAATTGTATATGTATATACATTTGATTCAATTATTTAGATCCTCTAGTGTATCACTAAAATAAAACGTAAATCTCATTTTAAAAATACATTAATATAAAAATAATAATACTACTAATATTAAAAATATTAATAAAATTATTTAGATCCTCTAATTGTATAAAAAAATAATAATCAAATCTCTTGCAGCAAAAGTACACATATATCAATATAAAATATGAACAAATAAAATATTAAAATTATACATAACTATATACGCATTTTGTTTCAAAAGTACTTGCATGTAAAATAATATGACAATAAAATTAAAAAGAATTATTTAATTGTATAAAAATAAAACAAAATTTGTATCTTGTTTCTAAGGTATATAAATGAAAAATAATATCATACAAATTTAAATAAAATAATATTGATTTAGAACCTCAAACGGTATAAAAGATCAATTAAAATACCATTTTTGATCTGCTTCTGACATATATACAATTTCTATCCAAAATAAGTTTGGGGGAAAATGAATCATAAATTAATTGTTTAGAACAGTAAAGAAAACACCACATGAATTGACAAGTTTGCATTTTGTCATAAAACACTGAAACTACTTATTTTTTTCACCATTTTGAGGACTTAAGAGTCAATAAAACTGCTAAAAATGTGTATGCTAATATTTAAACTAGCTACACCTGACAGAACGAGCCGACTGCAGGTTAATACACATGTGCAGATGCGGGTGTATTGTTTCACGGCCCATAATCCTCTCTGCTTGGTCATTAAGTGTGTATTTTACAGCCGGTGACACGAAATTTTGTCGCGACACAACGGGGGACGCTGGGATACGATATTACCACGTCTCGCTGAATGAAATCATTCACACGCTCCGACTTTATGAAAGAAACAGCAGATGAATTCTCAAGCAACAGTCTTTATTAATTCAAAACAGGGAACAGGTGAAGGACAAACACTTCACACTTCGGTGTTTAGACCCGACAAACACAGACTCAGTAGACTGGAACTAAATAAATGGGATAATAAGATAATTGGGAGGAACTCAGGTGAACAGAATGACTAATTAGAATGAGAACAGGAACAAAACCAAATATGGGCACATGAGGAAGGAAACACACACAAAAACCAGGTCCACATTCCTGACAACTTCTAATTATATAATTTAATATAATGATTATACTGATCGCTTGAATAGGATGGACAGATGAACGAACAAAGTCGCGACCTCAGTTTACATATTAGTTTATAAAATAACAATTATTTTAATAAATAACTGTAAAAATGTATCATCTGTTAAGGCGAATATAACAAAAACAAACCATTTATTAAATAAATTACGTTTTTTGTAAAATAAACATTTTGGGAAAAACAATAATAATTATTAAAGTAAATAAATTAGATGCTCCTTGATTTTACAGTTTTTTTGGTAAAATTATTTGTAAAAGTCATTATAATCAGAAATGCGCAGGTGTGTCAGGCACACTAAAAATTTTCTAGGTCTTTAAGGGTTAATCAAAGAAACGAATATTCGTTCAGGCAAATACGACAAATTTGTCTAAAATCTACACTGTAAAAAATTACAGTGATTTTAATGGTGAAAAACGGTGAATATGCTACAGTACAAACCTGTTGAATGGTTAATGGTAAGTTCCTGTAAAAACCGTAAACTGACGTTCCCAGAATTCTCATTTCAAATTTTATTTGAATTTGATGTTTTTTCTTTGAAACAATAACGTTTTGTCTTGTGTGTTTATTTGGGATAAACTTAACATAACATAATGAGACTCGAACCTGCGACCTTCGGGTTACAAGTCCAACTCTCTAACCATTAAGTATTTGGTGGTTATCAGTGTTTTACAAAGGTACAAAACAGATTTCAGTACTTCAGTAGCTTGGTTTATTAACGTTATATAAATTACGCATTTAACTGTAAATTTAAGTTAAAACTGTTAAGCCTAAAATATTGTTACCGTATTTTTTTTATGGTAGAATTCCGGCAACCACTGCTGCGTTTTTTTTTTTTTAAATAAATAAATTGTACAGAATTATTGTTATTTTCAGTGTAGGTTGAATTTACAGCCTTTGTTTGTTTTTTACATAAAATTTACATCCTTGTTTTATTTATGCATTTTAAAAAGTATTAATTTAGTCAGACTAACATTTTTACCTAACATGTGTTCCCTGGGAATCGAACCCACAACCTTTTGCTCTGCTGACGTACTGCTCTACCCACTTAGCCACAGGAACACTTATGAACTAAAAAATATGTATCTATAATAAAGGTAAAAATAAGTACATAAAAGAAAAATGAAAGAAAAACATAATTATATAGTTCTAATAAAAATGTAAAATAATTTTCGAAGAGTTAAATATGCCATATACAGCCTTCAAAAAATAAATCCAAGTGCATTTATATTTATATATTTATATATATATATATATATATATATATATATATATATATATATATATATATATAATACATATTTGAATTTTTGTTTTTTGTAAAATCATTATTTTTTATTATTATTTTTTTTATAATTACCCCTCATTACAGTCATTTTGGTTACATCACCAGTTCAGGTTTGGCCTCCTAACAAGTGCAGTTAACGTGTGATATATCATGTTGTAGATATAAGTGGCTTGATCAATCCATCAGCGCACTGGAGCGATAGCAGCCCGCGGGACTCACTGCGTAAATAACACAATGTCCATTCATGCAGCAACAAGAGCGTTTTCATACATGAGGAATGACAGCTACTTATCCCTCTTCACTGCCGACTCAAATCAAGAGACAAATCTGACTCCTTCATTCACCGCCGGACTCCAACACAAGTACACTTGATTCATTTAAACAGAGAGAGCCCAATGAAGACAACAAACGGTGAGCGCACTTCATCAGCCGAAAACAACGGCTGGGAAACCCAAACACAGAGGACTTCTGAGTGAGCACATGTTCAGACCAAACCTCTGAGACACCGAGCACTTTTAAAAACACAACATCTAGAAGAAGAACTTGAGGACAAATGTACCAAAAATCAGACAAAAATAACCTTTTCTGGACATTTAGATGTCAATTTATTAAAACACAGATGATTTTTGATCATTTGAAATCTGGTATTTGTAACGTAATCCAACAAAAACCTCCAATTGGAGACATAGAGGACACTTAAACATGCGTTTTTCAAAATAAAGAAGATTTTTGATCATTTGAGCCAATGAAATCTGACAAAGATCTCCATGTGGAGACATTAAGGACATTTCTATTTATATTATAAAATAAAGATAAAGATTTTTTTTTACTAGTGTGTGAACAAATTCATATTTAGATATAGATATTGAGAAATTGAGGGCTTTTAAGCATACATTTATTGAAAGGGAGATTATTTTTGTTAATTTGAGCCTAGTAAACAGACAACAACCTCAATTTTGAGACATTAAAAACACTTCGAAACACATTTATTAAAATAAAGACCATTTTTGACTAGTGTGTGTGAGTTAGTACATATTTTGATTTGCCTAAATCTAACAAAACCTCCATTTGGAGACAATGAGGACATTTTAATTCATGGAAATATATATATTTTTTTATTATTTGCGCCAATAATCTGACAAAAAACGAAAATGTTGAGACATTACCAACACTTAGAAGAACATTTATTAAAATAAAGACCATTTCTGACTAGTATATGTGAGTTAGTACATATTTAGAGTTTGAGGGCAAATTTAACAATCATTTAGATGTAAATGTATTCAAACAGGGATCAATGATCATCTGTAATCTGTAATGAAACCTGACAAAAACCTCCGTTTGGAGACACTGGGGGCATTTAAATGTACATTTGTCAAAATAAAGATGATTGTAGACTCTTGTGTGCGAGTCAGTACAAATCTGGACAGAGTTTGAGTTCACATTTTCCTCCATTTTGAGAAACCGAGGCCATTTAGACATAAATGTATTAAAAAAAAAGCGCTTTTAGATAGTCTCAGCCCACAAAATCTCAGGGGAAAAAAAACTAGATATGAGTTTATTAAAATAGAAATGATTTCTGACGAGTCTGTGTCAGTTAATACACATTTAGATATAGTTCAAGAGCAGGTTTACCAAAAACAAAAAACCTATTTTGAGACATCTTAGACATTAGATATACATTTATTACAACAATACAAGTCTTTGATAGTTTAAGATAACACAATCTGAGAATTAAAAAAAAAGGTTTTGAGATGCTGAGTACATTTAAATTCACATTTATTCAAACAGAACAAAAACCTCCACTTGGAGACACTTAGATACCAGTTTATTTAAAGTCATATTAAGACCATTTCTGACCAGTGTGTGTGAGTTTGTCGCTTTTAGCAATAGTTTTGGGACCAGTTTACCAATAGAAATGGGCAAAATCAGTCAAAAACCTCTTGGAGATACATTTCTGACACGAAACAATCATGCTAATTTATTCAAAATCCGACATTAGATGATGATGTCAGTCCATAAAGAGGGCGTGGCTTTGAATGACTCCACTGTCGAGCCGCGTTTTATGCAAATCAAGCACGAAATGACAGCATGTCCTTTATTGTGCAAAAGCATTAAAATCCACCCGTCATGAATTATTAAAGAACCGGAAACAGCCTGAACTCCAGTCCCACACTGCTTCATACACATATATTACATATTTAAGAGCAAATGCAAAAGTTGTGTCCATATTCTGCATTCAATTCCACTATTCAGTGCATCCACAATATGAAGCGTTTTGCACTAACATGCTGTTTTACAACAATATAGATTTATTAAGTGCATGAGCACAACCAGGCAAAACACGCACAGATAGATAGACTGAGAAAGCATCGGTTTCGGAGCACGCAACTGGATGTCTAAAATGACTGATGTTCATAAAATATTCATAAAATGCAAATGCGCGCTTTAGACACAGTTTCTTCGTTTTGAGATGAAATCGTCTACTAAAACCTGCCTGGACTCTGTCTACATGTTGATTTGAATAACTGAGTGCGCTGAAATGAAGTGTTGTTCACTAGTTATCATCAGCAGGTGGGCATCTCTGGACTGAATCTCAGAAGATTGCATCACTCACATAGAGCCGGCAGCCGCGTGCATGCACAAATCAGATGCATAAACAGACTTTGATTATAAATGGGCTTGAAATCAGATACGCGAGGCTGGCACGGCGCACGGTGGCATCAATTCTCACTTTACACAAGCGGGGCTTTGGGGCTTTGTGGACGGGATGAGTGTCCCACGGATGACGCTGGTGGATAAACCCCCCCAAAACCGATTGTAAAGTCTTGAAATGCATCCAAAATGACTTTATACCTAATGCGCAAAACGCGCCTGGAGCGCAAACTGCGCGTCACCTTCTCCGCGCGCGCACTTGCTCAGACGCGCTTCAGAATCGCAGCACACTTCGTCTGAAGTGAGTGTTTTATCCCCAGCCGTTCCTGGCATTTATACAAAGTGACTGGCGAAACCTTTAACTGCTCTTACCTTGTTTAAACCAGCGCGTCCCTGTGTTCTCCGTTATTCTGCACGGGAAAAAACCTCCTTACATCTTCGTGGGAGTGATAAAGAACGATAATAATCCAAGGAGAGAGCAGATCCAAGAGGATAGAGAGAGCTCCGGGCGCGGGCGGCGGCGAATAGCGGTTTAAATCCCCCGGATAGCGCTGCGTCTCGCTCGGCGCGTCTGATTTCAAGCTCCGCTCCGGAGAAACCACAGCTGTGCTCGCAGAGGAGAGCTCGGGGTGACGTCATGGACACGCCCACCCACCGCGCGCGCTCTCTCTCTCTCCGGCGCTCGCTCACTCGGACTCCACCCCTCATTAATTGAGTCGCACACTGACTCCGCCCCTTTCAGGAAACAAGCCACGCCTCTTTTGTTTGCTTGTAAACGTAATTATTCTCAAGAAGGATTCTCATTAGATATTTAAGTAATACACTAATAAAATGTTGTTAAATATTTATTAGCAGAGTCATAAAAATGATGCTTTTTCATTAGAAGCAGCAAAGAGGCAATATAGTTAATGTTGTATATTATTAAAATAATATGAATATAATTATTTACTTTATTTATTTAATAATTTGCAAAACAATGTTTTTAATATTACAATAATGAGAATGAGATTTGATTAGATTAATATAAAACAGAATTATAACGTAACAAATATTATAAAGTATAATATAGTAAAACAATATAAATGCTATTTTTAATGCTGCCGTAAATCATATTTAACTTAAATAAAAATGATGATAATAGATTTAACAACACATTACATGCCATTGTTGTGCAAAAAGCAAAAATATATACAAATGTATTAAATATTAATACAGTACTAAAATCATTATTTCTGGTAAAACAGCATAAATGAAATCATCATTAAAATATTAATATAATTATTCAACCTTTAAATAATTTGATTTATATTAGTGCAGTAATAAAAATCATTCTTTCTTTGCATGATATAAATATATTTTTTATTTTTATTTTTTTTCATTAGAATCAGCATAAGCGAAAGACAAAATTTGTATAATATTAATATAGTAATTCATCATTTAACTAATTTAACTAATTTATTTTAATACAGTAATAAAAATAATTCATGACAATTATATTTTTCATTAAAATCATCATAAAGAAAAGCGATACAGTTACAATTTAAATAATATAATTTTTTTTCAATATTTAAATAATGAATTTAATTAAATGCAGTAATATATACATTTTACATTACGTTTTTAATATAGAATTAAATTATCTAAATAATCACATTTGTTTTAATGACAATTAAAAATTTACATCACACTAATGATAATTTTATCAAAATAATTTGTATATAAAAAACTGAATTATAATGTAAAAGGAATGTACAAATGCTACAATAAAATCTATTAACTGATTACAAATGAATTGTAAAAAAATGAGATCATATCACCATTATATGTCATTTTTAGCTTTTGTGTACTTGTGTTTTGTTTTATTTTTATTTTGATATAAGGGTGAAATATAACCTTTTCTCTATTTTCTCTGGTCATGTAGTACCAATTTAAAAGCCATATTAAAAGGTTTATCAAAAGGCATCTTTTATTAATTTTACTGGGGTTTACAAACATCGGACCTTCAGATGGCCAAAGATGCATTATTACACGACTAGATTCAGCCTGGAGCTGGTACGGGAAGAAGTTTTAATCTACCAGATGGTCCCCTCATGACTTTCAATAACTTACATGCATATTCTCAACCTTTTGCACTTCTTCTGTTTGATACATGTACCTATGCCACACGTGTGGGTTGCCGCACATGCTGATCGGCTTTGGCATGAGAGCCAAACTTAGCCTGAGCGGAGGCCAGTCGGCACCAGAACGCGTTGGCAACCAGAAACATCTTCTGGAGATTGAATCCTCCACAGCAGAATCACAAAAAAAAAAACTGCCATTTTGCCAACTGTTACACAACGCGCTCTTCCGTTTTAGGCTGATTTCATGATTCATTTACACTTTTGAAAGGGATACCCTGAAGGCTTCTCCTTCTCCTTACAACTAAATCTCTCTTCCTTCCTTTCTACTGCTCTGTCACAAAGCAGCTACGGGTTGCAGGGTCGACACTCTGATTTAATGATAAATGTCCGTGGAGTGCGATGTGACTGGAATAAAAAACGAAAACAAGAGGTTCCTGTCAGTATTGCACTCATTAGATTAAGTGTGCTAATGTGTATGGAAGCCTTCTTTCCCCCACATTAAATTTTTTTTTTTTTTTTATCGCTTAAAATGTCATATATATGACATTCTTACTGTAAAAGTCAAGTTTATGACATACTAAGCCACAATTATGACAAAGTCAACATTATGAGATAAAAATATTTAATTATGAGATAAAACGTTGAAATTATGACATCAGCCATAATTATGAGATGCAAAGACAAAATGATGACATTACAAGTCGAAAGTATAACAAAGTCAAAACTATGAGATAAAAGTCTAAATTATGAGAATTATTAAGTCAAAATCGTGAAATACTATGTCATTTTTATGACAAAGTTGACATTATGAGATATAATTATGTGATAAAACTGAAATAATTATGAGATAAAACATTTACATTATGACATACTAAGTCTTAATTATAAGATAAAGCCATTAGTAAGACTTAAGTTGAAATTCTAATATATTGTAGTCTGAATATAAGATAAACTCATAATTATGAGATAAAAGACAGTAATATGACTTTAGAATGCAAAACTATGACAAACTGATAAGTCAATTATGAAACAAATATCAAAATTACCACATACTAAATTAAACTTATAAGATAAAAAGCCAAAAATCATAAAATAATCATATTATGATTTTTTTTATCTCATAGTTATGACGTATAGAAGTATTCCATGATTTCAGCTATCTGTCTCGAAATTCTGACTTTTTACATCATTATTTTGAATTGGTATGTCAAATTCTAATTTTAAAGTCCTAATTATGACTTAGTATGTAATAATTATGAATTGCAAAATTATGATTTCTTTTCTTTTTTGGCGGAAATGGGCTTCCATAAATATGAGCGCTAATGCAACAGCAGCTTTATGGGCAACTGCACAGACTGAGCCTCCTGTTGTCTCCTAGTTTCTCTGCATTGCTGCACTTGTGGCATTATGGGATATCTATGGCAACTGTCTAACGGATGGAACAAGTAGGCGAGGGTGCTAAACTCTGACAGAAAACGGAGGCACTTCCTTCTGTCGGCGGATGGCTTGCAATCTCATGCTCAACAGTAAAAAAACAACACCATCCCCACAGCCACACTAATACTATAAATACCTCAGCCAATGCGGCAGATATTTTACCATGAATAATCAGCTCGACTAACTCTGAAGCAGCACAGATGATGGTTAAAACACACTTTTCTAGCTTGCTAATACTAACTTGCAATTAGAAACTAAAGCAAAATCATAACTCCAAAACCTCAAAAGAATTTATTTTTGGAGCGTAACTTATCACACCAAATATGTTGTAGTATTTTAAGTGCTAAATATGAATTTTATATAGCCATTGTATGCAATTATTACTTGTGATTAGAAAAGAGAACAAACTCTAATTCAAAGTTACACATTAGGGTGCAACAAGTTCCACTACAAATATAACAGGCCTACTTAAAGTTATTAGCGAGCGAGTTTGCTAAAGCTAACTTGGGGTTATACATTGGAAAAACTCCAAGTTTTAAAGTTCGGAGCCTATTTTGTCATACAAAACATGCTGTACTTTTTAAAGTGCACATTGTGAGTTTTAAGTACCCACTGTACATTTTTTATCACATATGCTAATGCTAATTTGACGTTAAACGTAAATAAAACACTTCTATGTGCACTCTCTGGAAGTATTACAATTCAGAACATAACGTCTCATTCTCTTTTAAGGGACTAAACGGATACAATTATTCACTTCCAGGTGATAAAATGGGGGAGAATAAAGAACAACATTGAAAGAGGGATTCAAGTCATATCTACAAACCAGAATATCACTGAGACTCTTTAGACTCGGTCCAATAAGTAATCACCTAAAAACCACCCAGAACACCTTAGCAATTACTTTTGATTTGCAATTTTTTTTATATTGCCCATTCACTAATTTGAAGGTTTAAAACTATATTTGGGCGAATATCTACAGACAAACATATTTCAGACTCCAGCCAATACGTAACCACCTAGAAAGCACACACATAACCTTAGAAACCATTCACAACACTTATGTAATGTTTCGCTAATGTTTTGCACTTGCAAGGACCACAACCTTATATAATTTCCTGCAAAGGATCAATAAAGTATCAACAAACAAACAAACCTTGTATTTCATTTCTGTTTTGCCCATGTAATCATTTGCAGGTTAAAACCCTGATGTCTTGATCTAACTGAGCTGCATGTAAAAAATAGTTGCTCCCAAACACACAAAACTCAAGCCATCGCCTCTCCAGGGATATCTGATGTCTTGACATGTCTTTCAACATTAGTTTCTACTTCATATTTTCATAAGATATGTTTTTGCACTGGATGTACGCCCACCCCAAGGGTAGTGTGCTGCTGATTATAGCAGCCAATGATGAACTTCTTAATGAGTGTCGGTTGCTATGAAACAACAGTTGGTTAATTGTTAATTCACGCCTGGCAGTAAGACGTGAGACAGTGGGCCGACTCTCGTCAACGAACACGATTCAGCTGACGGTAAGTATAGCTGCTGTCACATGTTTTCATGTATGTACATGGAATCAACTTCTTTGATTCAGTACGCTAATTTAGCACTAATTAGTAGTGTTCAATAAATCAGTTAAATATAGACGGAGCAGGGACTCTTCCCGCCAAAATCCTGCTGGTTACGCTCAAGCAGACAGTCTGTAGCTTGGGTTCTCTCTGTGTCTCTGGGCAGAAGTACCAGACCTGATTTACTCCTCGGCTGCCATGTTGGCACCAATTGAAAGTGGCAGAGGAGGCCAGCACTGAATCCTAATTACAGAGCTGATTGCATTGCCGCGGTGGGGGAGATCTGGACCAAAACGCCCAGCTGTTTCCGGCTCCCCGAGAGATCGGAGACCACTGGAGCCTGGATCCAGAGTCACATCTGGACACGGTTTAAAGATCCTGTCATCACAGCTGATAGAAAGACATCAGAACCGCAGGTGCAGTTAATCTTACAATGGTTAAGTGTAACCCCTCTCTCCTGGGTCCTCACCGTCACAACTCGATCTTGTTCTGAGTGGGTCTCGAACCCGGGTCTCCGTCATGGGAGGTGGATGCACTAACAAGGAGGCTGAAGACTGCACCACTAGCATGTCTCTTGGGATAAAAGGAGTGAGGTTTACCTGCACAGCACTTACTTGCTCAGTCACCTCCCTAAACCTCACTCCGGGTCACGGCACCAATATAACCCCTCTCCCCTGGGTCCTCACACCACCACACCTCGTTTTTGTTTTGTGTGGGTCTCGAACCCGGGTCTCCGGGATGCACTAACAATGAGGCTAAATTTATTATTATTATAACTTTGTGTTGTGCAACTGACCTTCAAGAATTGTTCAGTCTCCTTTCTGCCACAAACGGCATTCACACACGTCTATACAAACTATATTTATCCAATTATACGGTTTATATTTAGTGAAATCACTGCAAAGCCAAAAATCCTCACAAGGCCAATAAAACCTATTTATACAGAGAAACACTGAAATCCAGACAGAGTTATAAAAAGCAAGAGCGAATGCTGTAATGAAGATTTAAGCGCAGTTTTACTAAGTACACACTCATCAGACCAATAGTTCATCTGAGCTGAACAGCAAATCAATGACGATCAGGACGAATGTGCTGCATTTCCAGGAGAGGAATAGGTCACACTAATTAATAGTCTGCAAAGTGCACAGCACAAACAGCACAAGTCCATACAAACTATATTTTAGATTAATTGACATCATTGTAAATCCTCAAGACTCTGGGAGTTCGACGTACAGTATCTGACAGGCCTGATGATATTCTCTAGTGTTTCGTGATGACTCTATCGGTCTTATCACTGAGAGATGCTGTGAATGATCTGAGCCCAGATAGACATCACAACCACAGGAATACACACACACACACACACACACACACACACTTTCCTGCTGTATGTGACGCTTTCACTCACCTGCTTACAGTGGTTGGTTTACAGGGTGTTGCTATGCAGTTGCTAGGGTGTTCTGAAGAAGAGCGTTGATATGCGACTGCTGTCCTGTTCTCCTTCCTTTCACTGTATTTTCCATCATCATTTGTCCACTTTCCTATGATAAAGACAAACAATTTACACAATACACACACACATATATAAACGCACTGTAATTTTATATACATTTATATATAGTAATAAATAATAATTGATATTTATGTATAATTGTTTTAATAATTTGAATATTTATTTTAATTTAGCATATAAACAATATAATTTCTAAAATTATATATATATATATATATTTTTTTTCTGAAATGTATATATAAAAAGTGATATACACATTATGTATAATATGATCATTTAATAATTATGTAATTCATTAATATAAATATATAATAAATCCAAATAAAATTTTACAATATTTTAATTTAATAAATATATAATTTATGGATATAATATAATTTATATATTATAATATAATGTGTGTGTGTAGTCTATTATATTTAAATGAAGTGTATGTTTTGTGTGAATTTAATTTCTAGTTTATAAAATTAAATTTATATATATATATATATATATATATATATATATATATATATATATATATATATATATATATATATCTATCTATATATATATATATATATATATCTATATATATATATATTTAAAAAAATACCCAACACATTTATTTATATGAAACATGTACTTATGTAAAAAAAACTTTAATAAAAAAATATATGTAATATGAACATATATGTGCATATATCATATAGTAAATGTTTTAATATTTATTTAAATATTTGATGTTATAGTGGCTGTTGCTATGTGGTTTCTATGGTGTTCTGAGTGGTTATATCTACATTTTAAATATAGAAAGATCTGTAGGATTATTTCATTTAATTTCTGGTTTAGCTGGAGAAAATGATGCATTCGATCACTTAATAAGATCAACAGCTGATTCTACTCAAAAACACACGCAATCTGAGGAATAATTCATGTCACAAACACTCCAGGACAACACACAAACTAAACATGCATCATATTTCAAGCATGTACTCAGTGTTTGTTCTTGGTATCACTAAACGTATAGTGCATTTGAAAGCCATGAGTTTTCTCTGTAATGACGTGGGCAGAGCTGGATGTGTGAGGCGTTCGGGGAATCAGAAAGTCCATTTTAAAGCTCACTAGCTCTGGATGAATTCATAAGCTCTGTCCCGCGCTGTCTGATCCCTCCAGACTTCAACAGCATCTTATATAAATTCATGAGCTCTTTTATTCTCTCTGTCTCTTAGATGCGCTTATTTTGTCCCAGTTGTATGGTAAAGGCACACAGGCCTTAGCAGCCATAATTTACTGTGCTAAAAAAATCACCTTGAAAACCTAAGCAACCACAAAGCAATGGGTAAAAGAATACAGAACACCTTAGCAACCTCATAATGTAAACACTCAGAACACATTAGAAATAACAGAGCAACGGTTAAAACCTCTCATAACTGTTTAGCGACTTAAGCAAAGAGTTAACAGCTTAGCAACCATAGAGCAACAGGTTAAAACCACTCATAATTCCTTAGCAATGGGGTAACACCTTAGCAACCACATAACTTGGTAAAAGCCACGTTTAACACCTAAGCAACTAATTAAAATCAAACACATGTAGTAACTGCATAGCAACAGGTTAAAACCACTCATAACTCCTTGGCAACTAAACAGCAATGGGTTAACACCTTAAACAACAACAACATAGCAACAGGTTAAAACCACTCATAACTCCTTAGCAACTAAACAGCAATGGGTTAACACCTTAAACAACAACATAGCAACAGGTAAAAAACACTCATAACTCCTTAACTAAACAGCAATGGGTTAACACCTTAAACAACAAAACAACAGATTAAAACCACTAATTTCTCCTTAGCAACCAAACAGCAATGGGTTAACACCTAAAAAACAACAACAACAACATAGCAACAGGTTAAAACCACTCATATCTCCTTAGCAACCAAACAGCAATAGGTTAACACCTAAAAAACAACAACAACAACATAGCAATAAGTTAAAACCACTCACAACTCCTTAGCAACTAAACAGCAATGGGTTAACACCTTAAACAACAACATAGCAACAGGTAAAAAAACACTCATAACTCCTTAACTAAACAGCAATGGGTTAACACCTTAAACAACAACAACATAGCAACAGGTTAAAACCACTCATAACTCCTTAGCAACCAAACAGCAATAGGTTAACACCTAAAAAACAATAACAACAACAACAACAACATAGCAACAGGTTAAAACCACTCATATCTCCTTAGCAACCAAACAGCAATAGGTTAACACCTAAAAAACAATAACAACAACAACAACAACAACAACAACATAGCAACAGGTTAAAACCACTAATTTCTCCTTAGCAACCAAACAGCAATGGGTTAACACCTAAAAAACAACAACAACAACATAGCAACAGGTTAAAACCACTCATAACTCCTTAGCAACCAAACAGCAATAGGTTAACACCTAATAAACAACAACAACAACAACAACATAGCAACAGGTTAAAACCACTCATATCTCCTTAGCAACCAAACAGCAATGGGTTAACACCTTAAACAACAACAACATAGCAACAGGTTAAAACCACTAATTTCTCCTTAGCAACCAAACAGCAATGGGTTAACACCTAAAAAACAACAACAACAACAACATAGCAACAGGTTAAAACCACTCATAACTCCTTAGCAACCAAACAGCAATAGGTTAACACCTAAAAAACAATAACAACAACAACAACATAGCAACAGGTTAAAACCACTCATATCTCCTTAGCAACCAAACAGCAATAGGTTAACACCTTAAAAACAACAACAACAAGATCATAGCAACAGGTTAAAACCACTAATAACTCTTTAGCAACTACATAGCAACAGGTTAACACCCTAGCAACCACGTAAGAATGTATTAAAAAAAGTCATAACTTAGCAACCACATAGCAACCGGTTAATTGACTAAAACACCGTGACAACCAAATAATGTGGTGTAAATCACTGAACACTTTTGTGACATTGCAAAAAATGTGTTAAAAATACATAACATCCAGAAATCTTAGCAACAACATAATATGGTAGAAAAAAAACCTTAGCAACACCACAGCAACATGTTAAAATACCCAGAACACCTTAGCAACCACTCAGTACCGCTGACGCCCTGGCAACGACATTGTGGTGAGTTAGCATGGGGAAGCATGCTAAAAATAGTTTGAATCAGTGGTTGTTAAGCTCACAGCGTTCTGTAGAAAGGATGACAGATAAAGCAGGGAGGAGTTTCTTCACACACTGACGGCTTTTCTCTGAGGACTGCCAGCGCTGCATGCTAGTATACATCCTAAACAAACAACATTAAGGCCTCGGATAAGAAAAAAAAATGCATCTTTGCGGTGGCTCTTTCTTTTTTTTTTTTAGAAGATGTTTCTAGAAAAACTCCCAGCCTGGCTTTCATGCTCGAGTGGCTTTGAATAAAAGCGTGTCTGCAGCTTTATACAGCTATACGATGTTTAATTAAGGTTGCAAAAGGAGTGGATTATTTCTTTAAAAGTCATTGTTTTGTTACAGTACCAAAGGGACTCTACTGCAGATGAGATGCTGACAGATGAAACAGATTTGAAGAGACTCCTGCAAACTCAGACGAGTCTCACTAATCTCAAGGCTAACCAAAGCAGCACTGACTGTCTGTATTCACCTGCGGTTTAAAGCTCAACACTCGACATCAGCACTGATAACACCTCAAGAGATGCTTAAAACCACACAGTAACACAGCAGGCTATCTTTATTTATTTAAATGACTTTATCAGTGCTCATCAAGGTGCTTCACAGTAACACAATACAAAGTTAAAAATACAGGGTTTCAAATTTAAATCAACAGTTTAACCCTTACAATTTCAGCTTAAAATTCAGGAATAAGAATTTAACTCACTAAGACCAAAAAAATTATTTATATATATATATATATATATATATATATATATATATATATATATATATAAAACAAAAAAAGATATTACATATTGACACCATACATAAATATAAATATATTAAAAATAAGAAATTAATCATAAATGTATTCATATATAATATAAATTAGTAATAAACATTTACTTTGAATAGTAATAACTAATAATATAGTAATAACTAATATATATATATATATATATATATATATATATATATATATATATATATATATATATATATATATATATATATATATGCAAGTTATTACTATATTTAAAAGAAAATTTTAATAAAAAACAACCTTATAAAATCTATAATTTTATATATATATATATATATATATATATATATATATATATATATATATATATATATATATATATATATATATATATATATCTCGATAGATAGATCTATATATATATATATATCTATATATATATATATATATATATATATATATATATATATATATATATATATATATATATATATATCGATAGATAGATAGATCTATATATATATATATATATATATATATATATACTGTAATTATAAAATATAATTGTTATTGATATTAAATATTTGGCAGACAAACGTTTGTAACACTTATATTTAAAAAAATGCCTTACTTTTTTAAAAACAATTATAATAAAGAAATAAAAATAAATTATAAAAAATAAATTAACAGAAATATAATAAATTTCAGACGTTTCAGAAGTTTTTAACATATTCATAATATTTTCCAAAAATGCCGGTCTACTTTTAAACAATAAAAATTGTGAAAGATCATGCCAAGCCTCTTAATATAAAATATAATATTAAAACATTACTAAATTCCAGCTGTTCAGTGACTGTGTGTTTTACTCTATTATGATCTCTTTCTACTACAAATTTGGTTTTAATTCGGAAAATATAAATCATAAAAACACAAATACACCTCAGCAAAATCACCGATGCTTTATCATTATAAATTAAACATTGTCTGCACTAATAATATTCCTCCAGTCACGTACTTATTCTTTACACCACAGTTCCTTAATCATTCCCAGCTGCAATAACGCATCATTAGTTATTAAAAATATTCATGAACTTAATGAGATGAGTGGAGAGCGCCAATATAAATCTGCGTCCTCTTGGGGAAAATCCTGTCACCCGTGTCTCTGACGCCGGATGCTGATGTGACTTCCACAAACACCTGTCAGCCAGCAGGAGCGCTGCCATTTCAGCCATTACTTCATTTTTCATGCATTTCGGTCTCACCTCAGGTCATTTGGGCTTTCTTGTGTGCAACATGACAAATGGGTGTAAGAGCATTAGCTGTTATTAAAATGTTGCAGCTGCGAGTGCGGTGCTGGCGCTATTTTTTTACTTCACCTGGATGTGAGTTATGGAGGAGAAACTGAGGTGTTTTTGGAGCGTGGCTGATCTGTCAGGAGGAAACGCCTGTGGGATCGGAGAACTGTCAGAGGAATGACAAAATAACTTTGGCAAAGTTAGAAACAACAAGGTTACATTCACTCATTAGCATTTGTGAACTATAGGCTAGCTGCGAACAGTAATTTATCTGACTTTTGTTAAGCCACGCACTGTGCGCTAGGATGCTAGCAAGTGTAATTTCATAAAGTCAATTTGTTATATTTTTAGGACACTCATTTATGCGGTATTTAAATTCACTTGGTGGCCATCTTGGAAATGCTTACTGGATGAAAATCTGAAAAATATTTTTGTCAGGATTGTTTAAAATTAGCAATAAAATCTGACAGCAACTTAAAAAAAAAATTAAAACATCTTGATTTTCCAATGAAAAAAAAGTCATTGCTAATGCTAATTGCTAATGTTCACATAACACGACTGGTTGTTTTCAGTGAACAAATGTAGAACAACCAAGACTTAATGACATTTTAAGATATTTACCTTTATCTCATTTGACAGCCATCTTGGAAATACCCACTGGAAATCTTCAACACTGGTTAATATTACATTTCAACTAAACTTGTGTTTAATAGGTCAAAATTATGAATTTTTTTAATATAATATTTTCAAGACTTACCGCAAGTCAGTTGGCTCGGCAGCCATCTTGGAAATTCCCACTGGATGCCATTTTCTGAAGCATGATAATCTAAATTATTTACATATTTCAAATCGACAATACATTTGGATTCTCCACCTGAAATCATGCTGAAGTTGCTATTTTGCAGTGCTAATGCTACTTGCTAATATACACACACAACCAAATTGATTGTTTTATCATAACAACTCTTGAATAACCAAGACTTTATGATAATTGAAGACTTTTTACCAGTCACTTGGCAGCCATCTTGAAAATGCCATCTGGAAGGTATTTTCTATGTACTATTACACTTTTCTGAATTTTCTTCTTTAAAACACTTTTTAATATCATAACTAAAATTTACCTTCATAAAAAGGTCAAATTATGACATTTTTTTCATATAATTATATTTTTAAGACACTTAGCAGCCATCTTTTAAATTCCCACTGGATTATATTTTCTATCAGCCATGATGTATAAAAATATACAAAAATTGTTTGGCAAAATTGTTTCATATAGGTATTTCAAATCAGCAATACCTAATCAGAAATACAATACAATGCTATTTTTCAATTTGTGACAATGCTATCTTCTATATATACACCAAATGCAATTGATTGTTTTAACTGAACGACTATCGCTATTATGTAGGACAACAGTTTGTCAAGATTATGTTTCAATTTAGCACAAATTAGGCATTATGGACAGTTGGGGCCCAAGCAAATGGAAGACATTTTTTTCGGTGCACATAGCGCAAACCAGTGTGTTTATAATGCATAAAAACAATATGATATGAAATACCTCTTTGCATTATTTAGGAGCTGTTTTCTACATCTAAAAAATAGAAGCGACCTTTATTTGGCGTCTGCATTACATCTAAAGATGTATTTTTTTAGACTGTTTGCTCATCTGCAATACATCTATAGGACATTTACTATGAGATGTCAAATAGACGTTTAGAAGATGCCTTTAAGATGTTACCCGAGTGAAATGTTGATTAAGTCAAGTTACCGTTAGCGCTTTTGTGTACAGATTGTGTCAAAGCAACTTTACAGTATTAAATACATTCACGTTAATGACTTGATGGCAGCATTAGTGCGACTACAAAGTGAATGAATCATAAATGCATATTTGTGCATGCCTATACAGCGAAATAAATGTTTATAAATTGTTGTCTATGACCTGATATTCACAATGTGTTTGCTTCAGAAACTGGTGGCTTTACTGTGCAAACATTTAAGTCTCAAGACCCCAGGGACCGAATATGCAGGCCTGAACATAATAAGGAGCGTTTACAGTCCGGGGAATGGATTAGACCAGATTATTACGCCTTGAAGGTTAGACGCGTATAAAACAAAGACACAGAGGAGATACTGAGACAGGGAGCAGGCCTGTTCTCTAAAACCAGTCTTTATAATATCACAAAATCATGTCTTTTTTAACTAAATGTGAACATTTTTACACATAATTCTGATTTTATTATTGTTCTAATGCTCAGCGCAGATATTAATGACAGGCGACTTATTTAAATGCCCTTAAAAACAATTTATCATTCACATTCATGTAAAACAAGAATTAATCAAAACCGAATTAGCATTCAATGTTAGACATAATGGTTTGACTGTGCCAGGCCATGACTAAAGAGAGCCCCAGAGACATGCTTTTAATGTGCGTGTGGAATAATAAAACACATTAAGCGTCTGTTTCGATGTCTACCACAAACATAATAACATCAGCTGTCACGGTTTCCACACTTTAAAAATACGGTCAGAAATGTATGGATGCCCATTTCCGCCACTGAATGAAAAATAAAAAGGTTATTGCAACTTGTTATCTCACAATTCTGAATTGCGTTATATAAACTCACAGTTGCGAATTATGAAGTCACAATCCTGTCTTTTTTCAAAAATTGCGTTTTATAAATAATTGCGTGTTATAAAGTCACAATTCTGACCTTTTTTTCTTGCAATTGCCACTATATATCTCACAAATCAGGTTTTGTAACGAATACAATTGCGAGTTTATATCATGCAATTATGAGAAAAAAAAAAATAATGTAGCTAGATAAAGTTTAAGCTATCTTTAAAAAAAATAGAAAGTCTTGCTTATTCAAGAGCCCTTCAGTTACATTTTTGATAGTTAATGCACGTGTACTTAGCCATTAGCATTAGCACAGATGAAAATAACAGTGTTTTTAGCGCAATTTCAGGAGGAGATCCTAAATTTATTAATCAATATAGCTTGTTTGCAATCACATGATTCAGCATGTTATCAGTGATCTGCCAACCTGCTCTATGAAAATCTGAGAATCTCATTTCCATTGAGTGCTAACACGAAGCGGGAAAATCCTGACATGATACAGTGATTTTCCGATCCCCTTGGGAGCCGCTCGTTTGTTAGCGCTGAGTTCTCGGGTTCGTTAGAGCCTGTTCTTCGTTTGTGCATCTCAGTGTGACACCAGGTCAATCTCTAAAGCATTAATCACGATTCTGAATGCTTGTTTGTACAAAAACGGGCTTCATTTTCACCTGGGAGCTCAACAAAAGGCCATTCTCAGAGAAGAACACGGCGCTCTTATCAGCGTCTCTTTTCTTTCTCATTAATTTCAAACTTCACTGTAACTCACAATGAGGAACCATTAGGAACAGGACGAATCGGGACAATCTTCCAGTTTTGAGAAGCGCTGACTCGTGGGAAGACGCGGCGCTTTGTTTGCCCACCTCTCGCCGGCCCACACTTAATGTGCTGTTAATCAGAGCTGAAGTGGTGGGACTCTCCTTCTCTTATTCTGGTGAAGCGGTGAGTCAGTTCGACTCTTCACACCAGCAGACGAACATCTCTGAGCTCCAGCCTGCTAAAAAAAGAGCTGCTGAATAGAGCAAAGTGCCATCAAACACCTTGCATTTCATGAAAAACAGACTCCAGACAGTGTACTTATCCTATTCCGGGTCAAACGTTTCTTCATTTCTTCAACTGTGAGAAAAAGACGTTTAGTGGAATCACCAAGCTGCTCTTTTCTACACAATCAAAATGAACGAGGCACATCATAAAAACTGTTATCAACTGATATCATGATTCATTCAATATTTAATTGCCATTATTCAATCAAAATTAAAATCAATTACAATTTTAATTTAGTTTTATTTGATTAGTTTTTTTTTTCTTCCAAATTGTGTCATAAAATGTTAATGAAATCATTAATATATATATATATATATATATATATATATATATATATATATATATATATATATATATATATATATATATATATTTACACACATTACTATAATATGAAATATATAAATCATAAATAAATTATATAAATGATATATAATTATTTTTAAGAATGATTATAATATCTAAAAATTATATATATTCTAAATAATATAAAGTAACATTAACTTTTCTAATTATGAAATAAATTAATATTATATTAATATTATAATTTGTGGGAAATATTTGTATATTAATTTCAAAATGTGTTTTTTGGAAAAAAAATATATTATAAATAATATAAAATTCTACATATTAAACACTTTTTTTAGATTAAAAAAAATTACATTAAAAACATTTATTATAGAAACAATCAACAACTGCAGAATCTGTCTAAATGCATTAAATGGAGCTGAGAGTGCTATGTTTTAGCATGCTAACTGTAATCACAATCAAATTAGCACAACTATTTAACTAAAACACTTGACGTTCACCTTCTGTTGAGTTCTGCAGGATCTGTGCAGGTCTGCTTAGCAACAATCACATGAAAATATGAGGACAAACAGTTCGATCTGGAAACAGTGGTGTGCTTTCAGTGATTTTCAGACGCTTTTAGGAAAAACAACAGTCCGGAGTCAAAACAGATCTCTTTCAAAAATAAATCATCCATTGACTTGATGCATTTGGAGGTCCTGGAAACAAAAGCACATTGTACACTGCATCAGTGTCTCATCAATGGATGCTCTGCAGTGAATGGGTGCCGTCAGAATGAGAGTCTGATAAAAACATCACAGTAATCCACAGTCCATCAGTGAACATCTGGAGAAGACAAAAGCTTAAACAAATCCAGCATTAAGATTTTAACTCAAACACATAAGTCTATAATCCATAATAACACTTCCTCCAGTGAAAAAGTGTTCTGGTCTGAATCAAGAGAAAAATCTGCACAGATCAAAACAGTCCAAAACAGTTCTAAACAAATATGTGGATGGATTTTGATGTGAGAGACAAATGGAGATGAGCTTATGCATTGGAGGAAGCTTTCTCGTGGATTATGAACACTTATTTTAGCTGGAAGCAACGGTTTGAAGCTAAAATCGTCTTATTGATGGATATTTCTTACAAACATGCATCTTATTTGAGTCAGTTTGGGTGATCGCGAATCATTTGAGTCAGTTCGGGAGTTCAAAGCGGGTTCGCGAATCATTTGAGTCAGTTCGGGAGTTCGTAGCGGGAATCGTGAATCATTTGAGTCAGTTTGGGGTTCGCGAATCATTTGAATCAGTTCGGGAGTTCGTAGCGGGTTCGCGAATCATTTGAGTCATTTTGAGGATCGCAAATCATTTGAGTGAGTTCGGGAGTTCGTAGCGGGTTCGCGAATCATTTGAGTCAGTTTGGGGATCGCAAATCATTTGAATCAGTTCGGGAGTTCGTAGCGGGTTCGCGAATCATTTAAGTCAGTTTGGGGATCGCAAATCATTTGAATCAGTTCTGGAGTTCGTAGCGGGTTCGCGAATCATTTGAGTCAGTTTGGGGATCGCGAATCATTATAATCAGTTCGGGAGTTCGTAGCAGGTTCGCGAATCATTTGAGTCAGTTCGGGAGTTCAAAGCGGGTTCGCGAATCATTTGAGTTAGTTCGGGAGTTCAAAGCGGGTTCGCGAATCATTTGAGTCAGTTTGGGGATCGCGAATCATTTGAATCAGTTCGGGAGTTCGCGTAACGGGTTTCGCGAATCATTTGAATCATTTTGGGAGTTCAAAGCGGGTCCGCGAATCATTTGAGTCAGTTTGGGTATCGCGAATCATTTGAGTCATTTCGGGAGTTCACAGCGGGTTCGCGAATCATTGAGTCAGTTAGCGAACACAAAGACATGCCATATCAAAACTTACATTGTCCAGACAGAAGAGAAACTTGATGTTTTCTGTGAATAAAGATGGTAAGATTAGCAGTGCTGCATTTTTCTCCAGATCTGCAATATCTGTTTACACAAAAACAACAAAACAAAACAGATTATTGGTACACATTATATCTTAGATGTGATGGTTGTCTCGGTTTACATTCACAGTTTTTTTTGGAAATGTAAATTTTTTACAAATAACAACATCTAAATAATAACATTATTATTTTGCTTATTTTTTAATTCAATTATTAATATATAAAGACTGAAATATTACTGTAATTACTTAGTCAAATAAAATATTTATATGATTTATTTTACACTTCACTTTCAAACATTAATCATTAATTAGTATGTGAGCCGAGCAGCATCCAAAATCAAAGTACTTCTGCTGAGATTCTGAAGTATGCTCACAATGGACACTTTACTACTCCATGAGAACACAGGAGAGGATTTATGAGTGGCAGTGAAGCAATGCAACTGAGGTTGTAAAAAATTAAAAGAAATTAAATTCAATATGTCTCAGTTCACATTATTTTAATCTCCGATCTCGTGTGCAAGTGTTTTGTTTGCATTTATGTGATTGCAGCAGCACATTTAACTTTAATTGTAATTACACTGAGTGGATCTACCTGTGAATCAAATTATTTTAATGCACACCTTTTAGCCAATCAGAATCAAATATTCAGACAAACCATGGTATAAATAGATTTATTAGAGTAACCATTCAACAAACCAAGCAACTAATGGTTGTGTTAAGAAAGAAAAGAACACTTTTTGTGTTTGTGTCAATTTGCTAAAGTAGACAGTAGTGTTCCTGTAGCTCAATTGGTAGAGCATTGTGGGGTTGGGGGATCGATTCCCCAGGAACACTTGACAGGTAAAAAATTGATAAAGCAGGTTTGCGAATCATTTGAGTTCGGGAGTTCGCAGCGGATCCGCGAATCATGAGTCCGTTCGGGAGTTTAAAGCGGTCATCATTGGATGACAAGATTATCTGTGGATTATTGTGATGTTTTTATCAGATGCTCGGACTCTCATTCTGACGGCACCCATTCACTGCAGAGCATCCATTGATGAGACACTGTTGCAACGCTACATTTTTTCAAATCTGATTTTACTAATCATTTTAATTGCTCTTCAAGTTTTTCCCACTAGTTCTTGTATGTTGTCTTTGAATAGTAAAAGTTTCTCTTTTTTTCATAGCAAAATCAAATCAAGCCTTCACACTCTCAAAAAATGTGAATATTTGGCCATATTTTATGAATCGAGTAGCCTCTTCTCTGGACTTCAGATACTTTTTGCTTCAAATCAAATGTTTCAGTTGCTTCAGCGGTTCACACTTTTTGAAATCCCTACAGAGAAAAAGAGCGGGAAAATCCCTCCAGGATCTGACCACACTGTGTTTTGGGCTGAATTTGCAACTGAAGCGACGGAGGTCCTTGGTTGACATTCAGAGCACCGTCTGTGATTGAGAGCTCCAGTAATTGCCTCTGAAAGCGGTCAAATGTTTTCATCGCTAGGTAAAACGCCGCGGCCAAAGTCGTTACTCACTGAAGCGTGTAAAGATCGCTTCACCCCAGACGAGGCTGCATTAAGTTAATAATCACTTTCCTCTTCCATCCGGCTCTTTTTGGCTTTATTTGGGGAGCGGTAGACCACTCGGGACAAACAGCAGAGAGGAACAAATAACACATTGTCAACAGATCGCATGAGTAAAGCTTTCACGCTCCGCCGGACTCAATTATAATTTACTTCGCCAATTCCACGACATTAAAAGAGGCCAGAAGCGATGTTTATTCAGACAGAGCTGCGAAGGAAAGCTTGCGGTCATATATCAACTCTCAAGTGCCGTTTATCTCTTGTAAATGAAATTACAGCTAGTCAAGAACTTTACTGATAGTGGTTTGAATTGAAAACGCAAACCGATATTGATTGACCTTCCCCTCACGAAGAAATAGGACGCCTCTTATTTTTAATCACACCTTCATTCCCCAACTATCCCAGCACAGTAATCCCTGTTTCATGACTACTTTGAAGCCCTCAGTGCATACTTTCTCCCAAACCCATGGATCAAACCATAAAACATAAGCTTTTCACATGTGCATCATAACGTAAAGTCTCGCAAGGCGACTGCAAGAACCTAATAATGCGTTTTTCCATTCGAGCGAAAGCACCACTGTATTAGCATAATGTTGCAGCAAGTGAAAGTTATCCAGTTGCTATGGTGAAGCCATCAAAGAGACATCTAGCCTTAATATGGAATGAGTGTATTACATTTACATATTCTGTTAGAGCAGGAGACGTTTCACTGAAACACTGAAGACGCTCGAGTCACGCAGGCTAAAGAAAGCACCTCTCAGATTGGAAAAAGATGCTTTTACAGCAATATAAAAGACTGAACTCAAACACCTCATAGCATCAATGTGTTTTACACGCTGGATGTAAATGCAATGAGGAAAGAATCTGAACAGGCAAACCTTGAGGATTTGGATTCGTCAGTAGGTCAGAGGTGAAAGGTCAAGTCCTTAAAAATACTGAAAGGTTAATGACTTCGGTGCAGGATAAATGAAATAAAATAGGTACTTAAATTACAAGAACTAAACTTGAAATAAAAAGGTAATTAAGGCTAAATCTAAATTACAAATTATATTACCAAATTGATACCAAAAAAGCTAAAATTAAAACAGAAATTTGAAAAAAAAAATTACAAAATTGGCAGAAGTCAATTAAACAATTAAACCTGTAATAAAAGGCTAAATATATAAATAAAAGTACTAAACTTTAAATATGAAAACTGTAAAGAAAGCCTCAGTTGAAATATGATAATTGCAAAAATGTAAACTAATATAAAAGTTAATTAAGGCTTAATTGACATAATAAAATGATTAAAAATCGAACTTAAAATGAAAACGGAAAATATAAAAAGCTAATTTAACATTAATAAATACTATTATAGTATTTAATTTTTGCAAACCTACCTAATTATGGGTTAATACTCTCTAAAATACTATTGTTAAAGTACTATTTTTGACCAAGTTTACACAAATTTATTCAGCCCATGTATCATGAACAAGGTCTTAAGTCTGTATTATACTTTTCAAAAATGTAAGTTGTAAATATTATGTTTAACTTTTAATAAAAGTAATGGAGAATGTACTCTAAAATACATTTGTGTAGCTTCCTTAAAATATGGTGAAGTTTCTCTTGATGAATAAAAATATAAAAATGCAAGTGACACTTTCAGCAAACTTAATTTTCGCTGTATTCCTCACATAAATCAACTGAAAAACAGTGCACGCAAACAATTTACAAAAAAGTTAGCTGTGTTAACATTGCATAAATGCATAAAATACGTTCTCAGGAACATTACTGCAGTACAATATTTTTCACACTTTCTACAATGCACTTTTGTTTAGCAACAAACCGAGAGAAAACATGCTAGCGACGTTACAAATAAAAACCAGTGCACATTTGATTCTACTGGATATCATATTTTAGTACTAATTGAGCACTCGGCTGTTGTCTTTTATACCGTAATGATCCTTAATTCCTATTTGTTTGCGAGAGGAAAAACAGCCGAGAAGCGAATCTCTCATCCTGTTAGCATAGCTGTTACACAAATGCCCTGCAATCAAATGAATAAATAATTTCCAAAACAATTACGGCTCTCTCAGACAATTCAGACACGGCTGCTTTTTTAACGACGGCGGCAATTATCAGAGCGCTCGTGTGATTTTCTTGAGAGTGCACCTAACCGAACCAATAGAGGGTAAATAAAGCGCTAGTCAAACACATAAAAGAGGCGGACAATACCATTGGATTAGGAAAAGTGGAGAGGGCAGCAATCACTTACAGACTGATGAAAGAGCAATTGAGCTGTTTTTTCGCCCATCCGCTACACCATCCACATGTAGACTGAACGATCCTCAACACAAAAGTGCATTAAATCACCAATGAAAGGGATTTATTTAGCTATTCCTCCTTTTAGACATGTGGTGCAGTGATTATCCTTCTCAAACAAGTTAAAGTGGTCTGGTTTAGCTGGTCTCCAAGTATAAAAGTGGCCCAAACCCAGTTAAAGTGCCAAAGAACACCAGTCTGACTAGCTTGGTGGCTAGCTGAGACCAGCAAACAGCCTTACAGCTAATTTAAGGCACCCTGGTTAAGCTAGCTAAGTGTTTCCCAGCAGGTAACATCCAGTCTGCAACTGGATGAAAAAAAGTGTTTCTACTAAAGAAAAAGCGCCTAAATTAGCCTGATTAGTTAGTATGGTTTGATGCCTTTGCCCTTTAGAGACTTGTAACCAGCAAACTAGCTAAAGTTGTTTCTAACATGGACATGACATGTATAACCTATCTAAAAACACTTAATTATATGCTACATAGATTAACTACTTGCTGCGTTTAGCATGCTACGATTAACATTAGTAGCAAATCTTTCCCAGAAACTGCTATGAATTTTATTCAGAGTGAGTTTTAAGTGCAAAAATCTCTTTACAGTTCCTGGGAGATGATGAAGTGTTCAAGAAAGCTTTCGGAAAATCTTTCGGAAAATCTTTCCGGGTTTCTTGCTCTGTTTGTGCAATTCTATTTGTCAGTGCTAGTGGGGCAAAACCTTTAAGACTTTAGCACTTTGGGATTGTTTTTAACTATGAAAAGTGCTTTACAAATAAAATATATTATTATTATTATCACTTTGACTTTGGAAATCTGTCGTCTGCATTCAACAGATGGACCCTAAAAGTCTACAAAGTGACAGTAAACTGCAGCAAACTTTTCCACTGAAAAAATAAACAACAACAACAAAAATTTTAATTAGCCCGATTAGCTAGTATTTGTTATTGGTTTTAGAGACACGAGTTATATCAAACTAGCTTTAGGTTGTTTTGAAACCAAACTTTAGCATATACAGTATTATGCATCAGAACATGTTTAATACTTATACATATACTTATATATATATATATATGTTAAATATGTCGTCATTATACTGTATGCTACATGCATTAGCCGTTTATTGCATTTAGCATGCTGTGAGTCGTAGTAGCAAATATTTCCCAAAACCTCCACCGAATGTTATTCTGTGTGAGTTTAGAGTAAGATTTTTTTTTTTTTTTTAAAACAACAGCTTAAAGAAAATCAATCAAGAAACCTGTTGGAATAAAATTCAATTAAGAATATAATAAACGATATAAACACTTATTAATACTTCATGATATGCTACATGGATTTAGCCTGTATTTAGCATGCTACAATACGTAACAGTAGCAAATATTTCCCAAAAATGATCACAAATGTTATTCTGTGTGAGTGGGAAATCTTTTCGGAAGACCTTTTCCCAACTCTGTTTATCAATGCTAGTGGCTCAAAAGTCAAAAATTACACCTTTAAGACTCAGACTTTGGGAATTTGTCGTCTACCATCAGAATTCAACAAATGGATGCTGAAAGTCTCAGAAGGCACAGTAAAGCAACACAAGCTCTCCGAAACCATCTGATCCCCCTCAGGAAGGCTGCATTTTGCCAGGAGTTGTTCTTTGTGAGAAGATGTGCTGCGTCGACCCCATGCGTCCCTGCTCCAGTCCCCGGTGGCGGCTTAAAAAAGTGCAGCTGACATTGAATTGAGTTCAGAGGGCCTCCATCTGCACCCGCGTCTCCCACTGGACCCTTTTGCCCAGCAAACCTCCCTGACTGCGTTCCACATTCAGTTGTACAGCCGTTTGACTTCAGCTTTCCCCCTTCTGTTCCCGAGAGACCTGCTCGGCATTGACAAATGCACAAATGCTGCGCTCTGGCTGACGGTTTCATTTGTATTTATGCGGCTCCCTGGGTAACCCTTAAAATAACTATTACATTTACAGCAGCACAGACTCTCTAACACAGTTGGAAATGAAGACGAGAACCATCAAAATATGTGTCCTGAGTGAACGGCCCCTTCGATTTCTATTTCTGCTCATCGGGATGCAAAATGGCGTGAGGATGCTGCGCATGCTCTCCATAAATCAATCTTTTGTCTTTTGAGTCTAGGTGCGTTTCTGACTGACAGGTTCAATTTGCTTGACCTTGGCTTTCCTTAACATGCACCAAATATATAAACGAGGGGCAGAAGCCGAGACGCGTCAATCCATCACCAGGGACGGCTCATTCATTCAATACCGCTGACTGTAAATGCTGTTCTTTTTGAAAATCTACCATACTTGGTTAACCTTACTTAAACTGTGCTACTACTACAGGACAGTGAACGTTAGTATGGTAAAACCATGTTAAAGTTAGTCTTTTCTGTCAAATGAGGACAGATAGTTACAGTAAACGCATGGTAAAGATTATATTTTCTGCCAAACTAGCAAAGTTACCGCAATTCATGCTACTCTGTTAAAAAATATGGTAAGTCAAATCTTTTCTGCCAAACTAGAACATATTTTGCCAATAATTTTACTAAGGTAAAACCTAAACGTAACCTTTTTTGCCAGTCTAGCACTGATACGTCAATTTAAGGGTTACTCCACCCCAAAATGAAAATATTGTCATTAATCAGTTACCCCATGCCGTTCTAAACACGTAAAAGCTTTGTTCTTCTTCAGAACACAATTTAATATGAAGTATTTTGGATGAAAACTTGGAGGCTTGTGACTCCCTTATGAAACAAAAATATATTGCAATATATTGGAAAATATCATGTAATATATTAGGCATATATTCTTATATTTATTTATATTTTTGCAATATATTAAAAGCGGCAATCATATGTATATTTTGCAATATATTATATATGTATCATCAATATATTATTAAATGTATTCAAATATATTAAATATTAGAAAATAAAAAGGGAAAATAATATATTACCATATATCACAATATATTTTAAGAAATATATTGGTAAATATATTTTCTTTCGTAAGGGCTGTCCCATTGACTGCAAAGTAAATTAAACTCTCAAGGTCCAGTAAAGTCTATAGGCATTAGTGAAGCTGCTATGAAATGGTTTGATAATTATCTATCAGAACGTAAACTCAGTGTGTGAATATAGAAAATTATAATTCTCCTTTTCTTCAAGTTAAAAAAGGAGTTCCACAAGGATCTATTTTATTTCCTATCCTATTCTCTATTTTTATAAATGATTTGGATTCAGTAGATTCTGCTAACATCTATATGCTGATGACTCTATTTATACAGCAGCAGCATCTATAAATCAAGCTCTGATGAATTTACAAAAAGCATTTAATGCTATACAATATTCGTTGGATAAACTAAAATTAGTTTTAAATTCAAAGAAGACAACATATATATAAAATCACAGTTTAATTTCTATAAAACCCTAACTGACATTTTCTCTACAATTACATGTTGTTTCTGTACATTGTCACATACAGTGTTATGACAAACGTAAGTATTATTTTCAACGGACTTCAGAGTCTTAATTGCTCTGCTCTATAAATATGCCTATGCTGCTTGAGGTGAATCACAGAGGCCCAGCAGATGTTGGAGCTGTAGTGTATTGCAGGGGTTAGTGCTCCCCTGTGACTTCTCTCGTACATTTTCTATGCTTGTCAGGGATTGTGTACTGAAGAGGGCTAGGAAAGAGGGAGCAGTAGATCTCACCGTAGCATGCTAGCAGCTGCGCTGGACTGACAGATGTGAACTCTTCTCTCACCGATGGGCCGCAGCTGTTTACCGCGTCTTCCAGTGTAGCAATCCTGTCCGCGTTTGTGTCGCTGTCGCTAATGAGCTCAGTCATGCACAAAAACACACATCCTTCCCTGCTAAGAACAATGAAGCGTGTCTAGGTGTGAATGTGCTAGCAGATAATTGTGTCACTTCTGAATTTGGGAAAAATCATTCTTTTTGTATTACTCAATGCAGATTATCAAACAATCACGAGGGTTCAGTGCTAACCTAGCACATCCCTGAAAAGAAAACATTTGAAGTGAGCTTGTTATTTTCATCTAACATGAATGGAGCATAAACTGACTTGCTAATTTAAGAGTATTTCTTGCCTACAGATAGCTGCTTTTATGCTTATTATCTAAGGTGCTGTTGTGGTTGTTAGGGCATTGCTAAGCATTAGCTAAGGTGGTCTGCATGGTTTTTAGCACATTTATATTGCTTTTGAGTGGTTTCTATGGCATTGTTAACTGTTAGCTAAGGTGATGATTAGGTTTAAATGCATTTCTATGCAGTTGCTAGGGTTTCTAGGGAATTGCTAAGTGTTAGCTAAGGTGGCCTACGTGTTTTTTTAAGTGCATTTCAATTGCCTTTGAGTAGTTAATATGACATTGTTATGCATTTGCCAAGGTGTTGATACATTTTACAAACATTTCTAAGTGGTCGCTATAGCATTGCTAAGCATTAGCTAAGGTTTAGCACATTTTTACAAATTGCTCAGGTGTTTTGGATGGTCGCAATGGCGTTGAGTAGTTTTAGTACATTCTATGCAGTTGCTGGGTCTGAGTGGTTATTTGGGCATTTGCGAAGAGTTAGTAGTTGCTAGGGTGTTTTGGGTGGTTATAGGGCATTTTGAAGTCTTAGCAGCTTCTGGGTGTTTTGGGTGGTCACTTACAAGCAAAAGTCAATAACTGTCTCTAGATATGGCTTAAGTTGGCTAATGTTTTGAGTAGTTTTTAGCACAGTTGCTAGGGTGTTTGGAGTGGTTGCAAGGGGCTGCAAAGCTAAAATTATGACTGGCAGCTCCTTATGTGTTGTATCGAGTCATCACTTACTAGCTATAAATAGCCATAATATGGCTGGAGTCCAGCATTTCCATGTCCATTTCAGAAAGAAGAATATCTGACCACTTAGTATATTATATTAAAAACACAATTAAACCTTGCTGGACTGTATAACCACTGTCAAACTCCAATGCACATTGTATCCAGGCTCTGTGCGCAGCTAACGCTCGTGTCCATCACTGTTTATCAGGGATGACCTGGATGTGATCTGATGTGGCGGTGAGGTACATTAAGCTCTCCAGCAGCGAGGGAGGGGGCAGCGTTGTCCAGCGCTGCCCTTGAGTGGAGGACACAGCCGGCTACACGCTGGGCTGAGTCGAGCCGTGGATCGCTGGAGTGATGGTTCCATTAAGCCCTTTCTAAGATGGGTCAAGAGACAGAGGATGCTGGGAGGGCAGTCAATCACCACCCGGCTCCTGTTCACTCTCTATGGCCCCCGGTCAGACTGAATGACTCGGAAATTCAGACCATAATCAATTTGTAGGGCACCAGCCGCTGATTCAAGAACAGGTGAGGTGCCAAAACTCCAAGCATACGCTCTGATGAAGGTAATATACAACGGCAGATTAAACGATTCATCTTCACTTCGTCCGCTTGGTCCTTGGGCATCCATCCTGGACAGGGTGAGGGGATATAAAACCAACAGATGGCTGATACTGTTGGGAAGGTCCAACCCAGACCTTATTGGATGCTATTGATTCCATGGTACATCATATTAGTCACAAAGATGTATTGATGTAAAACTCAGTGACTGGACAACTGTTTGTTGGGAATGTTTTCTCAAATGCATGACTAATGACTTATGTCTTATTTTGCAACATATTAAACCCATAGTGAGTTTTTTTTTTTGTTATGGAGTTTGCTATTAAAATGTTTATACAAAAGTATAAACCCGTTTGATTGGGATTTTTCATTTGGACTTGTATGCAGCCACCTAGCAACCACCTTGAGCACCCTAGTAACCACATAGCAACACTCAGCACCACCTGGAATGTCCTGGAAACCACCTAAAACACCTCTATTTGATTGGGAGATTAGGAGATTGGGATTTTTCCCACTTGGATGAGTAAGCAACCAGCTAGAGCATGCTAGCAATCACACAGCAACATGCTAAAGACAATCAGATAACTTTATTAATACTTAAAATGCCCTGGAAACCACCCAAAACATTATGCCTTGTGTTTCACCTTGGCATTAACTTTCATTGTCAGTACTTTGTTGAAGCACCTTTTTCTTTAATTACAGCCTTTAGTCTGTTGGGATTTGTCTCTACTAACTTTGCACATCCAGACTTTTCAATATTTGGTCACTCTTCTTTGCAAAACAGCCCAAGTTCAATTTAATCTGATGATGAGCGTTTACGGACTGCAGTCAATGGATTCCACAGATTTTAAATGGGGTTTAGTTCTGGACTCTGACTAGACCATGCAAAGACACCTTTTTCTTCTTCATCCACAGTGTGCTCAGTTTTGCAGTGTGCTTTGGGTCATTGTCATGCTGGAAGGTAACGGTAAAGCATCTTCCCATTAACAACTGGCAGAGGGCAGCACATTTTCCTCAAGAATTTGATGGTATTTTTCCCCATCCATTGTTCATTCTATCCTGACATCTCTTTAATCCAGTTCGTAGCAATGTCCGGATCCAGGGAGGGTCTGTGTTGTACCAAAAACCTCCCACATCTTAATAATAGACTTATAAAATAATTTTTTTTTATCCATTTTCTGACTTTGTGACTGTCCACAACTTTATCCATCTTGTAATTTAAGGCTGCAAAATGTGATTATTTTAAAGGGGGGTTATTCTCTTCTATACCCACTGTAGATACAGCAAGTGCTTGCAAGCTGAAAACCATCACAGTTCCTGTAAATGCAGAAGACAAAGAAATCGATAGCTTGCATCATGTGATGCCGTTCAAGATGGTGCATTGATGAGGGAAGCTCTTTCAGTCACCTCGTGGGAACTTCACCTTCCCATCCTTCAAGAGCGAAGGAGCACACCAGTCTAATAGTCCACCCCAAGCCATTGTGTACGACTCAACTTTGGCTCCTAGCAGCTAGAAAAGACTCTCTCTCAATTTCTCTTCTGTTAGACTTTCATTTCTGTTCAGGCTTTGTGAAAGCCACCCGAAGTCTCAAAAGCTGCAGGTCCCAGGTCCCCGTCAAGCCCTTTCATGCTGAGATAAACAGGCAGGCGTAGGATTTAATTCAAACATATAGACATGTCTGTCGCGGTCTCGCTCCAAGGAATTGAACACTTTTAGCTGATGTTTGATGGCACTCGTTTGCCAGGGGACCAGAAATCCCAGTTCAATCCAGAAACTCTTTTGGCTCCAGCATAAAGCCAGTGATGTAGTGTAGAGCTGCTTTCACAAACAGCCCGACAAGCTCCTCGTCAGCGCCTTTTTGCTGAAGATTTGGCACGCTACGCATCCGTCGTGACCCAACAATAACAGGATTTCTGGAAGTCGAGCCAGAGTTTCAAGGACAGCGGGTGTTCGTGTCTGATGTGGGGTCCTCAGAAGCAAAGACAAGCCATGAGTGGTGTGAATGCACAATCCATCATTTCAAACGCATTGACAGTAAAAGCACAACTTAAGAGGACGCACTGATGGAATGGGGTCTGGTTAGCCTCGGTTGCCTTAAGTTGACTAAGGAATAAAGTTAAACAAGTGGTATCGAATCAAATGAAAAGAAATGTCTTAGCTGTGGTTTTTACTTTCCTCTGTCACTCCGGGGAATCGGAGGAACGTCAGCACAGATGTGTCAAAATCAGCAACATCTGGCTCTTGTCAGCAGATTTTGGCCTGCGGGGGGTTGGGAAAGCTGAGATTGTCAAGAAACCATTCATTTTGAGGAGCGTTTCACTCAAAATGTTCAGCTTGACAAGCACTGGTTGAATAATGGCATCAAGAAGCCCGTCTTTGATGATTACTTTTAGCATGAAACATTGAAAGAGCTAGTTAGCTAGAACATAGCAACCACATAGCAAAGTGCTAGAATTATAGCAACTAACATTTGCTTAAAAAACGTGAGAAACAAGTCAAAAATGGTCAAATCATGCATTAGTTGACAACAAAAAACATCATAAATATAAATCACATTTTAAACAATAATTTTCCATTAGTTACTTGAGAAAATAATAAATCCGTTATGAATTATTATTATTATCATTATTAAATGGATAAATACAGAGCATCATCTATAACTAAAACTAACAAAAATAATTAAGTTATTTCAAATACATTTTACTAATTTATTTTACTCAACTACAATTTAAAATAAGCTTTCAGTTAAACTGAGAAAATATTTCAGTTAATCATTTTAGTTTAAGCTTAAGTACTAAAACTGCTAAAACTGAAAAAAAAAACATTATACACTAAATACACAGATTAAAAAAAAGACAAAAACAAATGAAAATAGAAAACATGAACTTAAAACATAAATAACTTTCATAATACACTATTAGAAATGCTACTAAAATAACTTTATGGTAAGCCAATGGTAACCAATGAAATAGAATACATAAATCAATTATAAAAATGAATATTGTATGGTAGAAGCTTCTTATATATTTTATTTATTGCTTACTTCTAAGTTAACCATTTTATTCTAAATAATTACTGAATTAGCTATGATAATATGGTGCAAACTTTGTTACTATTGTAAGTTTTGATCAAGATAAGAGTACTAAATATTTACGCTCACACCAGGCTGATAAACAATGTGTATTTGTTTATGTAAATCAATTTCTTCTACATGAATCACAAGAGAAATAAGGATGCTTTTCTTTTCTCCAGACAGCCGCGGCCTAATTCTGTGCACAAACTTCCTGTCAGCCTTCAGCGGTTCCCGCGTTTAGCTGGCTGTCAGCCATATGTGGTACTCCTCGGGATCTGACAGGCGGAGAATCTATCAGCGCTGTTTACCTTGTTTAAGGAATCGGAGGTGTTCGGCAGGAAGCCCGTCCGTTTGAATATCCGTCAGTGCCTATAGCGCGGGCTTCTGGCCGTCCTCAGGGAGCCTTCAGGTGAAACCGGCCGAATGCTTGATGTCAGGAGGATATTAATATTTCCTTTGCACCTAATGTCCATTATTGAAACAGCGAGACTAGCGGCGGGTCGTCGTCTCTCAAACACCACTCTGCACCGCACCAGTCAAACACATCTGCTATCCTGTTTATTAATTTCCCACCATGTTCAGTCTTGACTGACATACAGATGTGTTTGTAGACGTCAGATCTGACTGCCTGTTGGGACACACTGGGAAGAATATTAGCATATAGCACAATTACGCTAGCACCACAATCATTAGCTTTCATCTTAACGGTCAAACTATCTTCAGGAGAGAACTTAAGGGGTAATTTAGCATTCAAAACAACAATCTGTTGTTGTGTCTAATGTTCTAAGTGCATGAATATAAATGGCTCTCGTTATGCTAACGGTCTTCTATGCTCCGTTTTCTCTGTCAGATTAGCCGAGCGACAGTTTGAAGAGAATCTTGCTAAACTGTTGTTGTGGCTAATATGAAGATTATGTGAACACAAATGTATTTTATGGTCAGGTTCATGTTAGCAGAGTAACAGTTTGAAAAGAAACTTGTTAAAGTTAGCTAAACTGTTGTAGTTCTCATTACGCTAATGTTTCTAATTTCACTACATTCTTTGTCTATAGTACTTTTTTAAGATAAGCAGAGCAACAATTTAAAGAAAATTTCACTTAAAAGTTAGCTAAATAAAGTTAAAAAAAAATGTTTTCTTTTATAGTTAGTTTTCTTTGTCAGATTAGTTTGAAGAGAATCTCAAAGTTAGCTACACTGTTGTTGGTTATGTTAACAGTCTTCTGCTATATTATATTGCAAAGTCTATATTACAAGCAGATTAGCACAGCAACAATTTTAAGAAAGTCTCATTAAACAATTTAGCTAAATTTCACTAAACTGTTCTTGTGGCTTATATACAAAAACGTATGTGAACAACAGTTCTAATTGTGCTAATGTTTTTCTTCTTATATTAGTTTTCCATTTCAGATTAGCGAAGCGACAGTTCGAGAAGAACTTTGTCAAAAAAATTTAGCTAAACTGTGATTTTAGAGGCACAAAGGGATAGTACACCCCAAAAATGGAAATCATGTCAATGACTTCACCCTCAAGTTTTTCAAAACCTGTACGAGTTTCTTTCTTCTGTTGGACACAAAAGATGATATTTTGAAGAATGCTAGTAACCAAAGTTAATGATAGCCACTGAATTTCATAGTATATATATATATATATATATATATATATATATATATATATATATATATATATATATATATATATATATATATATATATATATATATATTAAAAAAATACTATGGAAGTCAATGGCTTCTAGCAACTTTTTGGTTACCAACACAAAATAAAATATTTGAAAGACTCCTGGTATTTGAAAGACTCCAAACCAGGTTTCCATTGCCCTTCAAATTGCGCAAATTGAAACTGCAAATTGAAAATGTGCCCAATGGAAACTCCGCAAAAACATTTTACGTTCGCATGATGTGTTTCTTCGGGCAATTCCAAAAGGAACATTTTGCAACACTGCAATGGAAATATATATATATTTTTACATTTACAGGTCACTTGGTGTACTGGTGTAAGTCACATGATCATTCTTTAATGTACTACAACATAGTATACATAAAGTGTAAGGGAGATAAGGCAGTAAATTCGAGTAAAATCCATAGACTTTATAAAAATATGGATGTAGTGTCCGTGATGTTGCCCCCCCCTAGTTTACAGAAGAGCATTTTTTAAGCTCAAGGTTGGCAGAGGTGGCGATCGCCATCTTGGGAGCGTGTCACCGCATGTCGCTCCAAAATCAAAAATGGGCAAAAAGGCGGGAGCTGGTTGCTGAAACCACGCCCACCTCGATCAATGGCGGTGACAGCAGCGACAATCCACCTGCCACTCATGTGGCCACGCCCTTAATTATGCAGAACTTTAAGGCTTCATATAATTTAAACGGATGAGTTGTAATAAAATTATCTCCACTCACAGTTGTTATGAAGGGCAAAATTAGCTATCACTTGTTGAACCAGGCTGTAAACGTTTTTTTTTGTTTTTGCTTTAAAAGTTGGTAATTTTAACACGGGGAGTCTATGGGATTGACTCCCTTTTGCAGCCAGTTGATGAATTACAGTATACATTTTTTTTGTTTAAATTTAAATAATTTCAAAATCCCACAAGGTCCCCAGATAATACTAATCCCGTGTGAATAGGTCTGAAATTTGCAAGTTGGATAAAAATGCACAGTTTTAAATATTTATTTTTATACTCCACATGCCCTTTTTCAAAAAAAAAAACCAGTCATTCAGCTGTTGCACTGCGAGGGAAAACACAAGGCGTGCTGCCTTCGTGTGGTTTGTTCTGCTGTGAACTGTATTCTGGTGATCTGACCTGAAGCCTGTGTCTGAAGGCCACGTGCTGCGATCGTTCCTCGCTTTTGACAGACATTGTGTTAAAACGGTCCGTGGTCAGCATGCAGTGATTTCAGCTGCTCGCACATTCATCCAGCGTAATTGCTTTTCTGTGCCGCCGCAAATTATGGAAAAAATAGCCCAAACACTTCTTTGTGTCTAACGCGCTATAGAGATCGCTAACACATGTGACCAACTGGGCGGCAACGTCATCAGAACGCAAAGAACTATGGGTATGTTTGGCCAGTTAACATGGTCCGACATATCAGGCTAGTGTTCTGGCATGAAAATAATGAACAATTAGCGTTAAAAATAGAATATAATCCTACAAAATGCAGCGGGGCTAAAGAAAACTTCGTCGGACCATACCGCCTAAAACTAAATCCTAATGCAAAGATGAGATATGACGAGAAAATAAAGAGAATCAAAGGACTCGACCTTACGAGAAGAGCGTCTAGGGTCAAGGTAACAAGGTAACATGTGAAAAGCCTGAAGAGCTTGATGACATGTTTGCTTGCGATAATCAGTACTGTCCTATACAACATACACTACCGTTCATTTAGACTGCGTGGGACTCAGCAGCACCAGCCAGAGAAGAGTCATGTGTCTTTGACTTCTCACCCACAACTAAACCTACTTTATACATTTTCAGTTTCTCATCATTTCTATCAACTCTCTATAAAGGTAAATGTATTCATCTAAATGTATTTACGTGTTAAATATGTAAAGAAACTGAAATTAAGTTGGTTTAAGTTATGTAATTGTGTTTGCAACCAAAGAACACTGATTTTGCACAATTCTTTCTTCAAACAGATAAAGTAGGCAAAATTTCATTCAATCTTTGTGCATTTACAAACATGGCTAAAAAAGTGTGAGAAGAGATGTTACAAAATATTTTTTTAGAAAACATAAAAAGATTTACATATTAGATGTCAGCATGGTGTATAATTCTAACATGACGCCTTCACAACAATACTTGGACACACATTGGTCAAAGCACAGCACACAACCACAATTATTATCCAGCAAAGTCTTCAGCTCAGTCTCGTGAGTTGTGTGGACACACGTCCTGATTTTGCTTAGTTAGATATGTTCCAGGGTAAACATATTTTGTTGACCCTGGAACAACATTTTACTCCAAAAATATATTCTTGACCATATCCCTACACCTAAACCTAACCTTAACCATGAGTAATCCCTAAAATCAGAGGAAATGATAGATGAATGACACTGATGTACAAGCAGACAAACAGTGATTCTAAGCACAAACTTCACAAAATCTATAAACTGGTTCTTCAAATCTGATTGGTTAATCACAATGTTGTTCCAGGGACATGTCTCAGGTGCAGGTGTAGTGTCTGACAGTAACAATATAAAGAAATTGTGTCATATCACAAACTCTAGTCCTAAGGAATCCAGATTAGCTATACACAGGGGGCAACATACACTACCGTTCAAAAGTTTAGGGTCAGTAAGATTTTTAAATGTTTTTAAAAAGAAGCATCTTCTGCTCACCAAGGCTGCATTTATTTGACAAAAAAAAAACCAATAATAATAAAAACAGTAATATTGTGACATTATGACAATTTAAAATGACTTTTCTATTTTAATAATATAATAAAAATAATGTATTCCTGTAATCAAAGCAGGATCACACTCCAACATTTCATAGGCAGGTTTGCCAGCAAACACAGTCACCAAATAAATTTCAATGTAGCCTACATGTACAACATTTAAAACTGATTAACGTTACGCTTTAGTACATTGGTAACTTAAGCTCATTTCATAGCCATTTCATGCTAGTTAACAGTTAACATTTAAAGAGAGTAATTGTAACTTACCTTTGTGAAAATGCTTTGAACACACATGGTGGAGTGTTATCGAGGGTAATCTTGGCCTCCTTACCGCTTCTATCCATGCCATTCGTCGCCTTTTGTCACCTTTTAAACATGGCTTATACTATTATTGTTCCATGCTGAAAAACGATAAAAGGATATTCCGTTTTAAGCTTTATGCCGCTTCTATCAAGAGAACGACTATTACAGTTTATAACACAGCGGGTAAACGGCATCTTGAACACTGCGTTATTCCCTCCATGCAAAGAAGTCTGGCGCCTAATGTTTGTGCCGCGGATTCCCAAAATGCTTTGCGTTCCCACCGGGAATACGTCATGATGACGACACATTAGCGAAGGAAGAACGCGCGCGAATGAGAATTCAAACATATATTTGCGGACAAACATTCAAAGTCTTCAATTACATGTGCTGCATGCTTTGTGATGCCACCAGGACACGATAAACAACGTAGAAGCGATTAAAACCAGTTCCAGCGCACTTAATGTGTTACACAGCGCGCGCGTCTAAACAAGTATTTGTTGTTTGATTCAGCTGCCAATGAAAACGGAAGTGAACCACCTGCAGCCGGAGGGAAATAAAAACTGCATGAAGGGAGGACCATTTGTGCCCACAATAAAACCATTGATAATACTTCAAATTAAATTATGTACATGTATGTAGGCTATACATACACAAAATTAAATAATTTCATATTAAAACATTATGAAAGTGTAATTCTAAAAATAAATATGAATTCATACTATTTATGAATTTATTAATACACATTATATATAACACTTTACATAATAAAAAAAGGAATTTGTTTAAATTACATTAAATATAATTAAAATATATTACAAAAGCCAAAATGAAGTCAGTTATAAAAAAATTTATGTATTATATATTATTCAAAATTAAAATCAGTTCTACATATAAATAAAATATTATGATGAAATATTTAAGCCTTAAAATAAATACGAGTTAAATTTTATAAAATATAAATAAACCTAATATTATCAAGTCAAATTAAATTGAAATATAATTAAAGTACCAATACAATTACAATTGAATGAATTAAAATATGACACAATACATATACTGTATACGTATGTGTGCGTGTGTGTTTAAGAACTTCTCAAAGGACTTCTTTCACTCACAAGTGTTTGTGTATGTTTTCTTGGGAAAGTCCTACGTTTTGCTCCTCATGCTTTGAGTCTTTTGAAAAAACATCATCATCCTTCAGGAAGTGACATCATCTTTGTTATGACCTCTGGGTGGTTTTTCATGGTTCGAAACATCATGTTTGATCAAATGACACAAATCGCTTTGATTATATTTCTGGTCAATTCAAATGTATTTCTATAGGGTTTTTACAATGCATATTGGTTAAACACAGCTTTACAGAAAATGCATGCGTCTGCGTTACAAAGCAGAAGTGAATTTGTCCAAAGTAATGTCCATTTCGCAAACAATATCTCCACACACATTATCCTCAAGTGTCCACAGAAGGTTCTCGTGATCAGAAACAAGCCACAGAGAGTCAGATGAACAGAGCGAGCAGTAACTGATTCATGAGGAGCCCATGGGTGCCGCTCACAGTAACAGGAAGCAGGGACTCGTCAGAGGCCTGGACACGCATGTGGCTATTTTTACAAGCTCTCGCCTGAAGCTGTCAGGAGGAATGAGAACGACTCACAGACGGCCAGTGCTCAACACCTACTGCAGCTCCTCAAAGATAAACTGAGCTGTCCATGAGCACTGGAAACTGATGCGTCAAGACTTTTTGGAGACTTGATAGCAGACATTTGTAGGTTGTATTTGTGCTAAATCATTTTTTTCTCCATTTTATTATTATTTAGATATATACACACACACAGGTGCTTCTCAATGAATTAGAATCTTGTGGAAAAGTTCATCTATTTCAGTAATTCAACTCAAATTGTGAAACTTGTGTATTAAAATAAATTCAATGTACACAGACTGAAATAGTTTAAGTCTTTGGTTCTTTTTATTGTAATGATTTTGGCTCACATTTAACAAAAGCCCACCAATTCACGATCTCAACACATAGACTATGGTGACATGCCAATCAGCTAATCAACTCAAAACACCTGTGAAGGTTTCCTGAGCCTACAAAAATGGTCTCTCAGTTTGGTTCACTAGGCTACACAATCATGGGGAAGACTGCTGACCTGACAGTTGTCCAGAAGACAATCATTGAAACCCTTCACAAGGAGGGTAAGCCACAAACATTCATTGCCAAAGAAGCTGGCTGTTTACAGAGTGCTGTATCCAAGCATGTTAACAGAAGGTTGAGTGGAAGGAAAAAGTGTGGAAGAAAAAGATGCACAACCAACCGAGAGAACAGCAGCATCATGAGGATGGTCAAGCAAAATAGATTCAAGAATTTAAGGAACGGGCTGAGGCTGCACTCTTAGAAAAAAGGGTTCATTGGGTCCTATATAGAACCATAGGGTTCTTTACTGAACTCCAAAGAACCTTTTATGCTAAAAAGGTCCTATAATGACAAGAAAGAACCCTTTTAGCTCAAAGGTTCTTTAGGCTATTATTCATTCATATATTACATTATTCAGCAACATTTTGTATTTGTAATGAAATTATTGTTTGTAGTAACTTTAAATCACATTCTAATCATGCTGATTTTTGGAGAAAAACTGAAATGGCACTCTTCGTGTTTTATTGATTAACTACATAAAATGATATAAATACAAACATTTTCTGACCCCCATATCTTGAATTTTGTGATCATTCACACTCATTCATAAATGCATTTGAATACACCGAATAATGCAGTGAAAGAACGCACTCAAAATGCACACGCGCCACCCGCACTAGTATGACTTCATGTAACTTTACATTAGCCTAGATGTGTGCACTTTTTATGCACAATTTGTTTAGTTTTTGAATATACTTGAAACTGTTAAAAGGCACATCATAAAAAAAAAATATGAGTTCACATATCACACCTAAACACCTGTGGAAAACGTAATTAGAACTAGCTACTAAATTAGTTAAAAATGCCTGTCCAGCTAAGATTGGCGAACTCCAAACTGACTCAAATGCACTTGACTTCTAGTAAACTGTCCATTGTAAGCATACTTCAGAATCTCAGCAGAAGTACTTTGATTTTGGATGCTGCTCTGCTCACATACTAATTAATGATTAATGTTTGAAAGTCAAATGAAACTCAAATGATTCGCGGACCCGCTTTGAACTCCCGAACAGACTCAAATGATTCGCGAACCCCTTACTAACTCCCGAACAGATTCAAATGATTCGCGATCCCCAAACTGACTCAAATGATTCGCGAACCCGCATTGAACTCCCGAAATGATACAAATGATTCGCGATCCCCAAAATGACTCAAATGATTCGCGAACCCGCATTGAACTCCCGAAATGATACAAATGATTCGCGATCCCCAAAATGACTCAAATGATTCGCGAACCCGCTTTGAACTCCCGAACTGACTAAAAAGATTCGCGAAACCCGCTCTGAACTCCCGAAATGATTCAAATGATTCGCGATCCCGCTCCTAATTGCGTTGAACTCGCGAACTGACCTCAAATGATTCGCGAACGCGCTACGAACCCCGGAACTGATACAAATTATAATGTTATTGTTTAGATGTTGTTATTTGTTCAAATTTAAAGGGTTTCCAAAAACACTGTGAATGTAAACCGAGACAACCGTCCCGCTCGCTCCGTACTCCCGAACTGACTCAAACATTTCTGGAAAAATGAGCGCGCATCACTTCCATTAGCTATGAGCGTATACAGTATGCCTAAATTTGAAATAACGAACTTGAGAGCGCAAAAGACGCAATATGTGAACGGACCCTTCCTTATAGCCTTGTTTGCTTAATTTCATTCTTTGTCATTTATGTGAAATTGTGTACCACAATTTAACAGTTTTGCTTTATGGATTAATTTTTTTAATCTGTTGAACACCAAACATAAACAAAAAGAAGTAATAAACTCATTATTTTCATTAATTTTACAAAGTAAACGATTTGTTTGCATTTGCGCTAGCATATTCACGCAGCGCTGTCTCGCGAGTGCAGTGAACGTTTTTGAATTCCAACGGTCGAGGAGAGATTGATCCCCGTCTGCTGATTTAAATTGATGGTCTGACAGAAATATTGTTGTGGTAAGTCAGAGAAATACATTCTTTTTAAAGTAATTCACTTTATATAAGCTTTAAACCCATTAGTAATTAAGTTGTCAATGTTACTACAGCGGATTTACACTAAAACAGGAAAGAGCCTGAACCACGACAGTGTCACAAGTTGCCTTACATCCATACGTTTTGTTTTGCTTGTTGCAAACTGTTAAATTAAGAGTTTTCCGATCCTAAGCTTAGAAAAAAAGATGCAATACTTAAAACTTTCCAGTACTCCTGTGAACTGATAATCCGGGTTCCACCCAGTCCCAGGATGTTTGTCTGTTTTATCCTTCTTCACTAAAATGTCTTAAAATTGCTTGGTTATTGACCAGTAATGCTAGGAGATTGTATATATACAATAGGAATTGTGTTATTTACTACTTTTTTCAGATTATATTAAACCTGGAAAATATTGGAGAAGATCAATTAAGTTTTCAGGAGCACATTACTGTGATAAATGCTGAGCTATGTAAAAGACAACCTGACTACACCAACATATCAAAAATCGAATGAGATGCGCTCTTTTTAAAAGGGTTGATTTAATGACAAAGTCAACATGAGAGGTCATGGACATGTTCCCATTTCTTCCACAAATTGTGAGTATTTGTTTGTAGTGTTGTTTCCTTTCAGTTTAGTATTTCCACTGCATTTTTTTTTTTTTTTTTATGAATAGAAAGTCAAAATTGTTTTAATGAATTTTTCTTTCTTTTTTTTGGTAGCTGCTGCATGAAGTGAAGATGCGGTTTGGGAAGGAGATTCATCTTAATCTAGAGACTGCTGTTCAAGTTAAATTAAATTAAATTAATGCATTTAGCAGACGCGACTTACAGTGCATTCAGGCTATCAATTTTTTACCTATCAAGTGTTCCTGGGGAATCGAACCCCCAACCCCACAATGCTCTACCAATTGAGCTACAGGAACACTACTAGGCGGCAGTGGCTCAGTGGTTCATGAAGGTTGTCTACAAACCGGAAGGTTGGTTGTTCGATCCCCGGCTCCACCTGACCAAGTGTCGAGGTGTCCTTGAGCAAGACACCTAACCCCAGCTGCTCCCGACGAGCTGGATGGTGCCTTGTATGGCAGACACCGCTGTCCGTGTGTGAATGGGTGTGTGAATGGGTGAATGTGAGGTAAAAAAAAATGGGGGAAATCGTGGCCTAATGGTTAGAGAGTCGGTCTCCCAATCGAAAGGTTGTGGGATCAAGTCTCGGGCTGGCAGGAATTGTGGGTACAGTTGTACAGTGGGTACAATTGCATGTACAGTTCTCTCTCCACCTTCAATACCATGACTTAGGTGCCCTTGAGCAAGGCATCGAACCCCCAACTGCTCCGCAGCATAAATGGCTGCCCACTGCTCCGGGTGTGTGTTCACTGCTCTGTGTGTGTGCACTTCGGATGGGTTTAATGCAGAGCATAAATTCTGAGTATGGGTCACCATACTTGGCTGAATGTCACTTCACCTTCCTCACCCTACTGTCTTCTTTAGCAAATTGACACAAACACAAACCTTGGCTAAAAGGTGTGCATTAAAATAATTTGATTCACAGGTAGTTTCAGTCAGTGTAATTACAATTAAAGTTAAATGTGCTGCTGCAATGACATAAATGCAAACAAAACACACGAGATCGGAGATTAAAGTAATGTGAACTGAGACATTTTGCATTTAATTTTGTAACATTTTTTACAACCTCAGTCGCATTGCTTCACTGCCACTCATAAATCCTCTCCTGTGTTCTCATGGAGTAGTAAAGTGTCCATTGTGAGCATACTTCAGAATCTCAGCAGAAGTACTTTGATTTTGGATGCTGCTCTGCTCACATACTAATTAATGATTAATGTTTGAAAGTGTAAAATAAATTTTATATATATATATATATATATATATATTATTTGACTAAGTAATTACAGTAATATTTCAGTCTTTATATATTAATAATTGAATTAAAAAATAAGCTAAATAATAATGTTATTATTTAGATGTTGTTATTTGTTCAAATTTACATGGTTTCCAAAAAAACTGTGAATGTAAACTGAGACAACCATCACAGCTAAGATATAATGTGTACGAATAATCTGTTTTGTTTTGTTGTTTTTGTGTAAACAGATATTGCAGATCTGGAGAAAAATGCAGAACTGCTAATCTTACCATCTTTATTCACAGAAAACATCAAATTTCTCTTCTGTCTGGACAATGAAAGTTTTGATGTGTCATGTCTTTGTGTTCGCTAACTGACTCAATGATTCGCGGACCCGCTTTGAACTCCCGAAATGACTCGAATGATTCGCGATCCCCAAATGGACTCAAATGATTCGCGAACCCGCTTTGAACTCCGGAACAGACTCAAATGATTCGCGAACCCGCTGTGAACTCCCGAAATGATTCAAATGATTCCCGATCCCCAAATGGACTCAAATGATTCGCGAACCCGCTTTGAACTCCGGAACAGACTCAAATGATTCGCGAACCCGCTACGAACTCCCGAACGGATTCAAATGATTCGCGATCCCCAAACTGACTCAAATCATTCGCGAACCCGCTTTGAACTCCCGTAATGATTCAAATGATTCGCGAACCCGCTTTGAACTCCCGAACTGACTCAAATGATTCGCGAAACCCGCTCCGAACTCCCGAATTGATTCAAATGATTCGCGATACGGCTCCGAACTGCTTTGAACTCGCGAACTGACTCAAATGATTCGCGAACCCGCTTTGAACTCCCGAACTGAACCAAATGATTTGCGAACGCGCTACGAACGCCGGAACTGATTCAACCCAGCTAACAAAAAAAGGTCCCCAGGACTTCCCCTAAATGGCCTCTGCGAACGTCCCCCGGACGTCAGCGTGTAGGGTCCGCTTGATGTCGAGCGGACGTTCACAGGGACGTTCACAGGACGTGCAGCGGACATTCGGGAAGTTTAGGGGACTTTCACTTTAAATCCTCTAAATGTCATTTTATTGTACTTTTAAGCTAATCAAAGACAACAGACACGCTGTATGAAGCAAAATAGATTTATTTTAATTGAACAATGGTAAAGTTGCAGGGCTATTTTCGTGTGTATGTGTGTTTTGGCGTGTCCGTGTCTCTGGTTGTCAGCTGTGGTTAGTCGATGGCATTTCTTCCCATTGTCTTTTAACCTAAAACAACAAAATGAACACATTCAGCAGTGTTATGACTTCATACATCTAGGATTGTCCTTTATCCATTGACAAACGATTTGTAAAGACTGTTGACAGTTTGGATTTAGACCAAGCAGTCCGAAATGTAGCGGACATGCCTTTTTGCCGCATATAGGCGTCTCAGTGAGTATTTTTACCATATGGAAATTAAATATTTAAATTTAATATCTGCCAGTATTAACGTTATATACGTTTAATCATTTCAGCTTTACAAGCTAACGTTAGCTTAGAAAGTGTTCACATAGCCTAACCTCAGCAGCTGCGTGGGCCAACTTCTGCAAAGGTTTAAAAAGGTAAACTTGATCAAATGTAAGCATTAGGAGATAAACAGTAGTTACGGTATCTATAATTTCTAATAATATAAAAAAATAAATACCTTTTTTGACCAAACAAAAGTGAAAACTCAAAGCCGTGTCTGAGGAAATCACCAGATGACCGTTAACTGTCATTAGCGGCTGAGCGTTGCCATGGATACATGCCGCGTGCCCTATAGTGATGTCATTCGGTCATGTGCTCATTTGATCGACAGCTGCTTGGATCTTATCTCCAGTGTGGCTATATTACTTTTTTATTAGAGCTCCATGTAGGTTAGCAGTCTTAAATGCAATAACTAAAATAATTTATTTCCTAAATACAATACAAGTTTATTTATATAGCACAAATAAACAGTTTAATACGTAAATGAAAATAATTTATTTATTTGTCTTACCTGTGTTATTTTACACTTTTTTTTCTTCATGTTTTCCTTGGCATTCACTCTATAACATTCTAGTAGAGCTCCTGGGATGCAAACATATTTTCTTCATTCATGCATAAACCGAATTGTAGCTCTGTTCAATTATATTATTGAAAGTTTATATCATCATGATTAAGAATCATGATTTTGATGTTTAAATACTGAAAACAGACTCCTGATTTAATGAAATTTTTCATTACAGAAGTTACTCCTATTTTCTTTATCCAGAAATGAAAATTATTAATTTAACATTAACTTTATTTTACAATGTATTCAAATCTATATAGTAAATATATATATATATCAATCAGCAAATTAAAACATTTTTTTTTTTTTGCAATCTATTATTATTACAGTTTTGTTTTAGGCAAAAATACCCTTTAAAATCCAATATGAGTTTATATTAGTTTGATTTTGTCAACTCTCTTTGTCTGAGTTGCAAGGTGTCAGGTCCAGTGTTGGGAAGGTTACTTTGGAAATGTTATAGGTTACAGATTACAAATTAAATTATTTAAAATGTAATATGTAGTGTCACTTTTTCAAGTGCCTTTAAGTAATGTAACTGATTACATTTGATTACTTTTTGATAACTTTTCTAAATTTATTTTGAATCATTTAAAGCAGGCAGGGTTAATGTTACAGTGATACTCAACACTGATTTCTCTCAGATTTCAGAATCCTTCTTCACTTGAATTAAGACTATAATTTAATTGTAAAGTACAACCACCTCAAAATAGGACTTTAGCAGCACTTTTTACTTTGCAATATTTTTTAGGTTAAATACAGATTTAAAATCATAAGATATAGTTTAATAGCTATGATACTGTTTTTGAAATCAAATCTTTGCATAGCTATGACAGGAAACATTGGCATCTAACAATGCTTTGGAAAAAAAGGCAGTTAATCTAAAAATTAAATAAATAAATAAATAAATAAATAATTTACATAAACCAAAATAGGAAATAAAACAGATATGGAATAAGGATGTGTCATATTCTGTGTCTTCAACTCCAGAAACATTGGTGTCTCATATTTTAAATATGTATGTGTGAAAATATTCAAATGTAACTCCCTTTGTAATCATTAACAATATCATAATTAACTGTGATTTAATTGTGAACAAATTGCTACATTTATTTTGCAATTAAATTACGTTATTTAGTTACATGTAACTAGTTACTGCCCAACACTGGTCAGGTCTGATGATAAAAGATAAAGGACTGAATTTTTCAAGTGTTGGAATGGAAATGGCAGATAAGGGACGAAACAGGGACGTTCACAAACTGTCTCAGACGAATGTCCTCCGAACGTCCGCCAGCGAACGTTATAAATCGGACGTACTGCGGACCTAAGCGGACGTTCGGAACGTCCGGGGGACGTCCCCTGTTTGCTGGGAAATGACAATGTTACTATTTAGATGATGTTATTTGTTCAAATTTAAAGGGTTTCCAAAAACACTGTGAATTTAAACCGAGACAACCGTCCCGCTCGCTCCGTAATGACTCAAATGTTTCTGGAAAAATGAGCGCGCGTGCTTCCATTATGAGCTCGCATACTGTGCGTTACTCCTACAACCAACCTTTAAGAGGGGAGCACAAAACAGAAACCATATTCTTCTTAGCGCACCAGCACTAATTAATTGTACAGTAAAAGTGTTTTAATGGTTTATTCATATTGAATATTGTTAAACATCTATTAAAATACCCTATAATTACAGCAGTTTCTCTTATGAAGCTAGATTGATTGACATGTTTTTTTTAAATGTGTTGTACTAAATGTGTTTATACTTATGTTTTAGACAATGGACTTTTTCATGAAGGAAAAATTGTAACAATAGAATTTCTGCCTGTTAATTGAAACATTTCAAGGTAAGTTACCCATTTAAATTAATGATACACAAATTTTCAATTTTACTATGACTTCCAAAAATTATGAAAAAAGACAAATGAGGTGAAATAAGTGTATTGCCGCATTCTGTCCAACAAAGCTTCCTTTCATTTATAGTGTACTTTTGTTCCTCCCTACAAGTCCAAATCAGTCAAAGGGTAAAGGGTGGTAAAATTTACTCACATTAGCCGCAAATATAGCCAAATTTTCTGGAGGGAGTGAAAACTGGTTTAGTCTGTCTCTTAGTGCAAATGATAGTAGATCCCCACAAAGACTGTAAAAATTTAAACTTTGAACTAAACTTTGAGCTTAGTTTTTTTTTTTTTTACTTGCGCTTTCTCTGTACTTTTGTCATTTAAGGGCCTTCGCACAGACATTGTCTTTAAAACCCTTCCTGCTGTCTGCACCATACCACACTAATGGAAAAATGCTGTGCACATCATACACGGAAATGAAGCGGTCCTTCATTGACATTCAACCTGTAAGTAAAAGCAACACTTAAAATTACAGTGCCTTGTGTAGTCAAATCAACTTTATTTATTTTAAGACAAACTTTGTAAAATACAAATCGTTCCAAGAAGATTATATAAAATGATGACAGAATTTTAATTTTTGGGTGAATTTATCACTTTAACCAATTTAAATTCACTATAGCTTTTAACTCATTTAAATTCACTCATTTGTAAAGTGAGTTTATCAATGAAATATCATCACAATGCATGTTGACTGAACTTTTTTTTTTTAAGGTTGGCAATAATTAATGCTGCTCTTGAATCACGAGACAAGCCATAAGGAAAACTCCTCCCAAGATTGTATTATTTTAAACAGGGAGGCGATGGAAGCGAAGACGATACTACAAGCAGTCGATCTGTGTTTCAAACTTTTCTTTGTATATGACATCTACTACCCAAAGCCCTCTGCTCATATTTGAGAGTTTTTGGAACAGTCTTTAATAGTTTCTTCTGCACACTGTCTCCTCCTTAAAAACTTTGTATTTTGTAATCAGTAAAACACTTTTTTTTTTATTTGATTGATCATCAGTAGGTCCAGCAGCTAGTATATTGATTTTATGATTATTTTTTGTTTTATTATTATATGTTATGTTCATTTGAAAGTCGTAACATTTGCCAAGTGTGGTAACCCATATTCGTAATTGGTGCTCTGCATTTTACCCATCCAAGTGCACACACACAGCAGTGAACACACACCCGAAGCAGTGGGCAGCTATAGATCCAGCGTCCCATTTGTACATCTTGAAAATGTCAGTTGCATTCTTGTACATTTAAATAAAATATATTTGTAAATGTGTTATTTGCATATTAAAATAAAATATGTAATTTACAACAAAATAGTTTGATAATATGGTTGTATTAAGTCATTTTTAATAAAAAACAAATACTGATGTTAATTAATATAAATAATTAACTCAATGTTGGGTAAATTTTAACCCAACAGGATTTTAACCCAATGGGTTGGGTTGAAATAACCCATTGATGGGAAGGTGCTATACCAACCCATAGTTGGGTTACAGGTTGGGTTATTTTTAACCCAACATTTTTTCAGTCAGTGTAATTACAATTAAAGTTAAATGTGCTGCTGCCATGAAATACATGCAAACAAAACACTTGCACACGAGATCGGAGATTAAAGTAATGTGAACTGAGACATTTTGCTTTTAATTTTTTACAACCTCAGTCGCATTGCTACACTGCCACTCATAAATCCTCTCCTGTGTTCTCACGGAGTAGTAATTCTGAGCATACTTCAGAATCTCAGCAGAAGTACTTTGATTTTGGATGCTGCTCTGCTCACATACTAATTAATGATTAATGTTTGAAAGTGAAGTGTAAAATAAATTTTATTAATATTTTATTTGACTAAGTAATTACAGTAATATTTCAGTCTTTATATATTAATAATTGAATAAAAAAAATAAGCAAAATAATAATGTTATTATTTAGATGTTGTTATTTGTTAAAATTTACATGGTTTCCAAAAAAAACTGAATGTAAACCGAGACAACCATCACAGAAAGATAATCAATAACCGGTTTTGTTTTGTTGTTTTTGTGTAAACAGATATTGCAGATCTGGAGAAAAATGCAGCTCTGCTAATCTTACCATCTTTTCACAGAAAATATCAAGTTTCTCTTCTGTCCGGACAATGTAAGTTTTGATATGTCATGTCTTTGTGTTCGCTAACTGACTCAATGATTCGCGGACCCGCTTTGAACTCCCGAAATGACTCAAATGATTCGCGAACCCGCTATGAACTCCCGAACGGATTCAAATGATTCGCGATCCCCAAACTGACACAAATGATTTGCGAAACCCGCTCCGAACTCCCGAAATGATTCAAATGATTCGCGATCCCGCTCCGAACTCGCGAACTGACTCAAATGATTCGCGAACGCGCTACGAACCCCGGAACTGATTCAAATGATAATGTTATTATTTAGATTTTGTTATTTGTTCAAATTTAAAGGGTTTCCAAAAACACTGTAAATGTAAACCGAGACAACAGTCCCGCTCGCTCCATACTCCCGAACTGACTCAAATGTTTATGGAAAAAGGAGCGCGCGCCGCTTCCATTATGAGCGCGCATACGGTGCGCCTACATTTGAAATAACGAACATGAGAGCGCAAAAGACACTATATGTGAAAAATAATTTCTTTAATTTCATTGTCATTTATGTGAAATTATGTACCGCAATTTAACAGTTTTCCTTTATGGATTAATTTTTTTTAATCTGTTGAACACCAAACATAAACAAAAAGAAGTTTTAAACTCATTATTTTAATTTTACAAAGTAAACAATTTGTTTGCATTTGCGCTAGCATATTCACGCAGCGCTGTCTCGCGAGTGCAGTGCACGTTTTTGAATTCCAACGGTCGAGAAGAGATTGATCCCCGTCTGCTGATTTAAATTGATGGTCTGACAGAAATATTGTTGTGGTAAGTCAGAGAAATACATTCTTTTTAAAGTAATTTACTTTTTATAAGCTTTAAACCCATTAGTAATTAAGTTGTCAATGTTTCTGCAGCGGATTTACACTAAAACACGAAAGAGCCTGAACCGCGACAGTGTCACAAGTTGCCTTACATCCATAAGTTTTGTTGTGCTTGTTGCAAACTGTTAAATTAAGAGTTTTCCGATCCTAAGCTTAGAAAAAAAGATGCAAGACTTCAAACTTTCCAGTACTCCTGTGTACTGATAATCCGGGTTCCACTCAGTCCCACAAGGTTTGTCTGATTAAATCTAGACTAAAAACGCATCTCTTTCGCCAAGCATTCGAATAATGTATCTCTTAAATTGTGAGTGTAGTTGCATCTGATCAAATGTGCATTTTTATTCATTAGCTTGGGTTAAACTAATTTTACTTTGTTGGATCAGCAGCTATGCTAATGATGTCTCTATTTTGTTTCTATGTTTTGCGTAACTAGGATATACACAAGCTCCAGTCTGGATCCAGAACACCTGAGAAGAGATAATACTGACCCTCAGAGGACCCCAGATGATGCTAACCCTGAATCAACAAACAGAACTAACAATTATTGCTACATGTGTGTCTGCATCATATAATTATTATTAATTAATAATATTAATAATGTTCATCGTCTAGCTGACTACGTCTTGTATTAATTTTTTCTAAAAATCCTGTCAAACGTGCACAAACTGACAGTCACCACCATAAGCTACTACTAAATATTGTAGAAACATAATTTTATGTAAAGTTGCTTTGTAATGATTTGTATTGTAAAAAGCGCTATACAAATAAACTTGAATTGAATTTATCCTTCTTCACTAAAATGTCTTAAAATTGCTTGGTTATTGACCAGTAATGCTAGGAGATTGTAGATATACAATAGGAATTTTGTTATTTACTACTTTTTTCAGATTATATTAAACCTGGAAAATATTGGAGAAGATCAAGTAAGTTTTCAGGAGCACATTACTGTGATAAATGCTGAGCTATGTAAAAGACAACCTGACTACACCAACATATCAAAAATCGAATGAGATGCGCTCTTTTTAAAAGGGTTGATTTAATGACAAAATCAACATGAGAGGTCATGGACATGTTCCCATTTCTTCGGGTTCCACAAATTGTGAGTATTTGTTTTTAGTGTTGTTTCCTTTCAGTTTAGTATTTCCACTGCATTTAATTTTTTTTTTTTTTTTTTTTTTTTTTTTGTATGAATAAAAAGTCAAAATTGTTTTAATGAATTTTTCTTTCTTTTTTTGGTAGCTGCTGCATGAAGTGAAGATGCGGTTTGGGAAGGACCTTCATCTTAATCTAGAGACTGCTCTTCAAGTTAAATTTAATTTAATTTAATTAAATTAATGCATTTAGCAGATGCGACTTACAGTGCATTCAGGCTATCAATTTTTTACCTATCAAGTGTTCCTGGGGAATCGAACCCCCAACCCCACAATGCTCTACCAATTGAGCTACAGGAACACTACTGTCTACTTTAGCAAATTGACACAAACACAAAAAGTGTTCTTTTTTTCCTTAACACAACCATTAGTTGCTTGGTTTGTTGAATGGTTACTCTAATAAATCTATTTATACCATGGTTTGTCTGAATATTTGATTCTGATTGGCTAAAAGGTGTGCATTAAAATAATTTGATTCACAGGTAGATCCACTCAGTGTAATTACAATTAAAGTTAAATGTAATGCTGCAATGACATACATGCAAACAAAACACTTGCACACGAGATCGGAGATTAAAATAATGTGAACTGTGACATTTTGCATTTATTTTTTTAAATACATTTTTTAAAACCTCAGTTGCATTGCTTCACTGCCACTCATAAATCCTCTCCTGTGTTCTCATGGAGTAGTAAAGTGTCCATTGTGAGCATACTTCAGAATCTCAGCAGAAGTACTTTGATTTTGGATGCTGCTCTGCTCACATACTAATTAATGATTAATGTTTGAAAGTGAAGTGTAAAATAAATTATATATATATTTTATTTGACTAAGTAATTACAGTTATATTTCCGTCTTTATATATTAATAATTGAATTAAAAAATAAGCTAAATAAAAAATGTTATTATTTAGATGTTATTTTTTTCAAATTTACATGGTTTCTAAAAAAAATGTGAATGTAAACCTAGACAACCATCACATCTAAGATATAATGTGTACCAATAATCTGTTTAGTTTTTTTGTTTTTGTGTAAACAGATATTGCAGATCTGGAGAAAAATGCAGCACTGCTAATCTTACCATCTTTATTCACAGAAAACATCAAGTTTCTCTTCTGTCTGGACAATGTAAGTTTTGATATGTCATGCCTTTGTGTTCCCGAACTGACTCAAATGATTCGCGTACCGGCTTTGAACTCCCGAAATGATTCAAATGATTCGCGATCCCCAAATTGACTCAAATGATTCGCGAACCCGCTGTGAACTCCCGAATGGATTCAAATGATTCGCGATCCCCAAACTGACACAAATGATTCGCGAAACCCGCTCCGAACTCCCGAAATGATTCAAATGATTCGCGATCCCGCTCCGAACTGCTTTGAACTCACGAACTGACTCAAATGATTCGCGAACGCGCTACGAACCCCGGAACTGATTCAAATGATAATGTTATTATTTAGATGTTGTTATTTGTTCAAATTTAAAGGGTTTCCAAAAACACTGTGAATGTAAACCGAGACAACAGTCCCGCTCGCTCAGTGCTCCCGAACTGACTCAAATGTTTCTGGAAAAAGCAGCGCGCGCCGCTTCCATTATGAGCGCGCATACGGTGCGCCTACATTTGAAATAACGAACATGAGAGCGCAAAAGACACTATATGTGAAAAATAATTTCTTTAATTTCATTGTCATTTATGTGAAATTATGTACCGCAACTTAACAGTTTTGCTTTATGGATTAATTTTTTTTAATCTGTTGAACACCAAACATAAACAAAAAGAAGTAGTAAACTCATTATTTTCATTAATTTTAAAAAAGTAAACAATTTGTTTGCATTTGCGCTAGCATATTCACGCAGCTCTGTCTCGCGAGTGCAGTGGATGTTTTTGAATTCCAACGTCTGCTGATTTAAATTGATGGTCTGATGGAATTGTTGTGGTAAGTCAGAGAAATACAATCTTTTTATAGTAATTTAATTTTTATAAGCTTTAAACCCATTAGTTATTAAGTTGTCAATGTTTCTACAGTTGTAATATGTAATTTGTAATATGTAGATGTAGTTTTGTAATATCAGGAGAAATACAAAGACGTTAAAATTGAGAGAGGGCTGCTCAGTTTCTCACAAAAAAACATTTGCACAATTTAAATGAAAGATGTGGAGGCAAAAAAACACTGATGCATTTTTTTAGCAACCGGCCTTTAGATCTAGTGTGTGTGTGTGTGTGTGAGAGAGAGAGAGAGAGAGAGAGAGAGAGAGAGAGAGAGAGATGTACCTTCACTGAACGTCTCTAAACAGCAGACTCATTACAGCTTGTGAAGTCTGATCAATAACAGGTGAACTGTTTGGGGAAATTTCTCTCTTACTCTCACAGAAAAACTAACAAATAGGTTTTACAACAATCAAACACTCTCTATAAACCTAGATGATTTGCCTAGTAATACTGTGATGAATTATAAACCGGGATTTACATTTGTATAATTTTTTCTTTGCCTTTATTTTTGTATATTTACTAATTTTGAAAATCTTTTTTTTATCTAGGCCCTATGCTTTTTTTTATTTTATTTACATATGTTTTTCGTTTTTATTAATGTTTATGTTTTACGTTTTTAAGTTTAAAATGTACCTTTTTTACTAATTTGCTCTTTTCTCATTGACTCTGATCATTCTATATAGACTAATACAATAAGATGCAACCATTTCTCAAATATTTATTACAATATATACTGATAAATTGACAGAGAAAGAGATCCATTTCAAATGAACCGATTCACTTGAATGCATCGGACTATCAAATGCTACTTATGAGAGAAAGAACTATTTAGAACGAACCGATTCACTAAAAAGAATCATACTGACACAGAGGGGTCCGTTTAGAATGAACCGATTCACTTGAATAGATCGGACTTCTAAGCGCTACATGAAAGACTGATTCATCAGAATAATGCTCACTTTTCAACACTACATATCAGATACTAACTACATTATATAGGTCCGTTTAGAATCGACTGAGAAACGTGAATGCATCTGACTTTCTAGCGCTATATATAAGAGAAATTAGAATTAAGCATGAACCGAGCCACTAGATTGAATCGAATTCGCTAACACTTCTGCTTTGATCACTGATCTGAGCTTTCAATGCTGGAGTGAGAGAAAGAACTGTTTAACATACGAATCGACTCTCTAGAATGAATCGAACGCGCAAAAGGTCAGTTTAGAATTATCCGATTCACTTGAAAGCATCGGATGGACTATTCGAGAGGACCATTATGATGAATCGATTCTCTAGAATGAATCGAACGCTACAGTATATGAGAGAGAGAGAGAGAGAGAGGAAATTCTGAAATTTTGTATTATGAAAAGTTTAATTTCACTGTGATTAATTTATTTGCACACTGTCGTTTGTATTAACGGTATTACTCGTTATTTTTTTCATAACAGAGTATCTGGATATTGCCGTTTCCATCCTATTAACAGTGGTGGACAGTTTAGTGAAATAAATCAAAGCAGCTGTGAGCTAAATGTTTAATGGCGTGTAGTTGAATGCAGGCAAAGAGGATCATTAAAATGAAGGGCGTTTGTGTCTGCTCGAACACACACACACACACACACAAACACCTGTATTCTGGACACGAGGAGATCCCTGACTGCGTGCGCGAGGCTCTGGAGATGTTGCGTCACCAGATACAAGCCCAAATAAACCAGAGGAACCCAGCCAACATGTAGATGAAAAATTAGTCACAGTTTGCCTGATTTCTCAATTGTTACAGGGATTTAGACGATCTGCAACATCCTTCAACAAATTCTAGAAATCTTATATATATATATATATATATATATATATATATATATATATATATATATATATATATATATATATATATATATATATAAACATATAGGCACCATATTATTATATAACTTTTTTTATTGCTTTGTAGATTTAAACCAGGAGAAATATATACATATATATATCTACAAAATATGATTAATATAATTATATTATATAAAAATATTATAAGAATAAACAACAAAAAGACGTTTTTTATTATTTTCCTACTAATTAAAATATAATATAATATCTAGGCATCATATATGCTACACTGAAAAGAAAATGACGTAGAAGCTTAGAAAATGGCCTTCCGTTTTAATTATTTATTATTATTATTATTTTTGTAGAATGTGAAAAAAATGTAAACTACAAAAATAATTTAAAATATATTTGAATAAATTATCACTTGATTTTATTCTTAATTTTTTTATTATTTTTATTATTCTGCCTATTAAAAACAAAAAAATATCTATATTATCTTATATTAATGTATTTACATAAGATACACTGGGAAATGGTGCAGAAACAATTTTCCGAAAAACACATTGAATTAAGTATTTTCAGTATTTTTTTTTTCTCCAATAACCTTTTTTGTAGTGTAGAAATACCTATTTTTTTCAGTCATTTTTTCCAAGTTGTCATTCAGATAGATTCAGTAGATGTTTTACCTTACACAACGTCTCCATGAAACCGAATAAGATTGTGGTGAAAATGGTGTTCATGACTAACGCTCCTACTTTCACTTACAGTCTCTGCAATTATTCAGTTGTGGTAATACACTTATGTTTAACACTCCACCAGGATCTCAATAATTCATCAAGTTTTGTGAACTCGGTTCATATCTGTTTTCATGTCCCTGAATGCTCTCGCGTTTAAGTGCACTTCGTCCTCAGAGTTTAACAAATGTGACATCCTGACACAAAGCTTCACCCATTCATTGATCTCAGAAAAAGTTCCGGCTTTCTGAAGACGGATAAATTCATATATGTGAAGTTTTGTCAAAGCAGGTGTGTTTTTCAGGAATGATGCAAGAAGGCCGTTCCTGACTGTAACCCGCATAAACCCCAAACATTACGGGCTGATTCGAGAGGAAATGCTCTCGAAGAGTGTTGGGAAATCATTTCAAACGGAGACGAGAAAGAAAAGAAGCATCGCAATCCAAGAGAAAGTGTAACTGAGGTCCAGCAGAGATAAAATCACATCAACTGAGGTGAACTACAGCTGAATTCATTTTCATTGGCCCAGACGCCCAATGAAAGTGGTTTTTAAAGTATGCTACACTGTTAAATGTCGCTGTAGATTAAAAAACCTACAGTACAATACTGCATTTTTATATTACAGTAAACAGAGGTGTAGTGGTAAAAAAAGAGGTGGGTAAACTATAAATTCTGGGTGACCACATCATGGTCACGGTAAGGTGGGCCGCTGCCTACCGGTGTATGTGTATCCTGATGACATTGCTACAGGATATCATTTGATATTACTACCAAGGGTATCACTGGTTGTTCCCTCATATAGGTCACACAATCACTATTCAATTCATGCATTAATCTAAGTTCTTGTTAAAGAGACTCAAGAAGGAATAATAAGGAGAGAGGGAGGCTTATATCCAGGGGTTCCAATGCAATGCACTTGTACGCAATGATTAGGGATTATTTTCATAGTCGATTAATCTGTTGAATATTTTCTCAATTAATCGGTTAGTTGTTTGGTCTACAATATGTCAGAAAAATGTGGATCAGTGTCCTTAAATGTCTCATTTTGTCCACAACTCAAAGATATTCAGTTTACTGTCCCAGAGGAGAGAAGACACTAGAAAATATTCACATTTAACAAGCTGGAATCAAATTTTTTTTTTTTACTTTTGTCTTTCATATATTTTATCAATGACACAGACTGCAATGACACAGACAGCTTCATTGCAGAAGGACATCCTTTTGATCACGTGGTTCACGTGAGATGATTGACAGCTTTACAAACTAATGATATTGCACTGATGTCATAGCTGACGCGAATCAATAAGAGGAGCGTAATCGCTAGCTCTGTTAGCTGTTTTAGCTATTCAGATCCCATAAAGCAGTGTAAAATCAATAGAAATGTTATTCTGTATGACGAAATATTTTACAAACAGGTCATAAAATTATTATCTCTTTAAATGTGCGCACCATTGGACTATAGCCCTGGCGGATCGTGGATGTTGTATGTATACGAACACAAATAAACCGGAGATGAGATGAATGGCTGCTGTATGAATGATGATTTCTATTTAAAATAATGAACGTTATTATTATTATTATTGATTATGATTATTATTATTAGTTGCCGGATATCCCTTTTTGAATCTTGATGCAGTCTGTTGAGTGTCGTTCATTTTGAACGAATCTTTAATATGACTCAGGACCATAGACATATGCCTCATTGGCCGCTCGACCGCACGTCAAAGTCGCCGCCATATTGGAGCGGGCAACTCTCATAACTCTCACATCAGGACAGAAGAAAACATAACTGACTCATCGACAGATTGGACACCTACAAACCGTCACACGATAATTAAAAACAGGCCCCGAAGTCCCGATCTGAATCAACCGAGTCACGAACAGGCTCCGAAGTCCCGATCTGAATCAACCGAGTCGCGATCGAGGCTCCGAAGTGCCGATCTGAATCAACCGAGTCACGAACAGGCTCCGAAGTCCCGATCTGAATCAACCGAGTCGCAAACGGGCTCCGAAGTGCCGATCTGAATCAACAAAGTCGCGAACAGACTCCGAGGTGCCTATCTGAATCAACCGAGTAGCGAACAGGCTCCGAAGTCCCGATCTGAATCGCGAACAGGCTCCGAAGTGCCAATCTGAATCAACCGAGTCGCGAACAGGCTCCGAAGTGCCGATCTGAATCAACCGAGTCGCGAACAGGCTCCGAAGTGTCGATCTGAATCAACCGAGTCGCGAACAGGCTCCGAAGTGTCGATCTGAATCAACCGAGTCGCGAACAGGCTCCGAAGTGTCGATCTGAATCAACCGAGTCGCGAACAGACTCCGAAGTGCCGATCTGAATAAACCGAGTCGCGAACAGGCTCCAAGTGCCGATCTGAATCAACCGAGTCGCGAACAGGTTCCGAAGCGACGGGGAATTAATGTTTATTAGTCAGGTTTTGTCTTCACAAATAAACCACTCCCAGAGAAAGGCAGAACTGAAAACTTAAATAAAATGTGTTTCTTGAGCTGAGATTGATTCAGAGGATTTTCTATTTTATATATATAGCTATATATGTGTGTGTGTGTGTGAGTACATGTATTATACTTAAGGAGCTCATTAATTAAACACAATTTGGAACTCATGTCCACAATATTTTTGTGTTGTGTCATTAGTTGTGTCATAATTTGATTAATAATTAGTATTTTAAAATTACATTTCAATTTTTTTATTTTACTCTTTATTTTACTATTAATTTATTCTTAATTTTTATCTATTCTGTATTATTCCACCCTTTATATTACATATTCTTCTTGCTATTATTAACCTATTGTTGTTCAGTTATTTATTATGGTATTATTCATATTATACATAGAATTTAATAAATCTATTATATCTCTTATGTTATTGTACCATTGTACTTGCTTTTCATATTATTCACTTTACTTTAAGTTGTACTACATATACTTTTTAATATAACATATCACTTTTACTATATTTCTACTGTGCACTGTATCAGTGGATATTTTCATTTTCACTGGATCCATAGCCTCATCAGTTACGTGTTATTATTTGTTGTATTCTTCTGTAGGCTAAAGTGCTATCAAAATGAAAGCAGACTTCAAGTGTGTGATTTGTATTTACTTGTTTTTTAAAATGTTCTCAACGATAGTAAATTATTAGTGTTTAAAGATTTATTAATTAGGTTTTATCCCAGTACTTCAAAGGGAATGGGCTGTGTTCTGACCTGAGACACAAGAAAGAGAGAAAAAAAAAGAAAGAAAAATGTTGCGATTGAACACAGAGAAAGCAATAAAACAACTACATATCATGTAATGTACATTCAAATTACATTACATGAATATGTCACAGTTGTACTAAATTAGCAGATTTGTATACCGAAAAAATCAACGAAATCATCAAGTGAGACAAAATTAATAATTTTCCAAACCTTACTAAACAACTGGAGGCAAAGTTTTTTTTTTTTACTGTTTTTTAACCTCACATTATGGTGTTTTTATTCAGTAAAAACCGCAGCTCCCCCGTTTACTTTCATTTGTTTTAAGGCAGCCTTGCCTTCACTAACATGGCGGACGCGTTGACGTATCGCGGCAATGGATCAAAGCGGCCAATGAGGCGTCTAGGTATTTATATGTCTATGCTCAGGACTACCGAGTTGTCTCAGAGAGTGATTCGTTCATTTTGTGTTGACTGCACATGCGCATTACACAACATATGGGTTCTGAATCGACAGGTGAGGTCCGAGTCTTTTATTCTTCCTGTCAGTCCCATAGAGACGGGAAGAGAAAAGATTAGTGAAAGAGACTCAAAGATCCGAGTAAGTAAAATGATCGGAACTTCCCACTACTACTGGCAACACCGCAAGCAATTGGTCAACACTGAAAAGTTGCAGTGCAATATGAAAAAGACTTCATCTTTAAGAACATAACAACTATGAAACTAAAACGACATAAGCTTAATTTAAAATGTCACAGGAACTGTAGGCTATTTAGAGGTGGATAAACTCAATTTAGAGGTGGATAAACGCTATTTCCAAATCTTGGGAGGTGCGTAAATGGCGTGCGTTTAGCCTCCACTACATCCCTGACAGTAAAATACTGTTTTGTACAATTACAGTAATGGCCGTGTGTACTGTAAATTGAACTACAGTAACTTGCTGGCAGCCGAGCTGCCAGTACTGTACTGTAAAAATACAAGAAAATAGTTAACAGTGTAATTTAAGAGTCTTAAAACACTGCTAAACACAAATTTCTGGCTTGTGTATTGAAGGGCAAGAGAAAAGCTTCAAGGATGCATCTGTCCTCGTCAGGTCCTGTCAGCCGTTTATATCTCATCTCAGAGAGGTTAAAAGAGCATCCTTAGCATTACAGTCTCTCTCTGGAGCTGACACAAGAGCTCCTCCTCCACCGCAGATACAAACTACTGTTTACTCCAGCGAAACAAAGCCCAGATGTCTCATGTGTGTTTGTGGTGACAGGTCTTTCATTTTGCCCTTGATAGTGTTTACGTACCAAATCACACTGTGTACACTGTATGTGCTCACAGACGAGAGACAATGTGAGTGGAAGAAAGACGATGAGATTCAGATGGAGAGGCTTCATTTGATAAACAAACAATAGATAGATAGATAGATAGATAGATAGATAGATAGATGAACCATGCAGCTCTGAGCAAATAAGGATTTGATTGAGAAAGAACAACAACCTCAGGCCAAAGCACAGAATACTGAACACACCATGACATCAATTATAGACCACACAAATACTACAGCTCAGAAAATACTACGAATGTACATCTATCTGAAGAACCTCACCTTCATGATGCTCTGCTGGTCTTATATGGTGTGTTGGGTTGTTTAAGTGTGTTGCTATGCGGTCGCTGGGGTGTTTTGGGTTGTTTTATCGTGTTGTTATGTGGTCGCTGGGGTGTTTTGGGTTGTTTTAGTGCTTTCCTATGAGGTTGCCGGTGTGTGTTGGGTTGTTTTAACGTGTTGCTATGCGGTTGCTGGGGTGTTTTGGGTTGTATAAGTGTGTTGCTATGCGGTTGCTGGGGTGTGTTGGGTTGTTTAATTGTGTTGCTATGCGGTTGCTGGGGTGTTTTGAGTGGTTTTAGTATGTTGCTATGTGGTTGCTGGAGTGTTTTGAGTTGTTTTAGTGCATTGCTATGCGGTTGCCGGTATATGTTGGGTTGTTTTAACGTTGCTATGTAGCGGCTGGGGTGTTTTGAGTGGTTCTAGTGTGTTGCTATGCAGTTGCTGGCGTGTTTAGAGTGGTTTTAGTGTGTTGCTATGCGGCTGCTGGGAGGTTTTGAGTTGTTCTAGTGTGTTGCTATGCGGTTGCTGTATTGTTTTTGAGTTGTTTTAGTGCATTGCTATGAGGTTGCTGGGGAGTTTTGAGTTGTTTTAGTGCGTTGCTATGTGGTTGCTGGCGTGTTTTGAGTGGTATTAGTGCGTTGCTATGCAGTTGCTGGGGTGTTTTGAGTTGTTTTAGTGCGTTGCTATGCGGTTGCTGTATTGTTTTGAGTTGTTTTAGTGCATTGCTATGCGGTTGCTGGGGTGTTTTGAGTTGTTTTAGTGCGTTGCTATGTGGTTGCTGGCGTGTTTTGAGTTGTTTTAGTGCGTTGCTATGCGGTTGCTGGGGAGTTTTGAGTTGTTTTAGTGCGTTGCTATGCGGTTGCTGCGGTGTTTTGAGTGGTTCTAGTGTGTTGCTATGCAGTTGCTGGCGTGTTTAGAGTGGTTTTAGTGTGTTGCTATGCGGCTGCTGGGAGGTTTTGAGTTGTTCTAGTGTGTTGCTATGCGGTTGCTGTATTGTTTTGAGTTGTTCTAGTGTGTTGCTATGCGGTTGCTGGGGAGTTTTGAGTTGTTTTAGTGCGTTGCTATGTGGTTGCTGGCGTGTTTTGAGTTGTTTTAGTGCGTTGCTATGCGGTTGCTGGGGAGTTTTGAGTTGTTTTAGTGCGTTGCTATGCAGTTGCTGGGGTGTTTTGAGTTGTTTTAGTGCGTTGCTATGCGGTTGCTGGGGGGTTTTTAGTTGTTTTAGTGCTTTGCTATGCGGTTGCTTTGAGTGGTTTAATATGTTGCTATGCAGTTGTGAAGTTGTTTCTTACTGGTGCAAGTCAATTCTCAAGTAACGATCATTAAATAAATTAATAACAAGCTGTGCATCATTTATTTTTGTGGTTATATTTGAGTTATAATCCCAAAGCATAAATTTGGCTCCTCTAACAGTGAAATGGCATTTCACGCTATAATTCAATATACAACACAGAAAAGAATAAAGGACTTTCTGCCAGTCGTGAAGGCCCTTGATGGCTGGAATCATTGATGCTGGTTTGTGTTGATGGCCTTCGGGGGATTTTCTGTTCCGTTTGTCATTCCACGCGCATAAAATCCCATCAAGACATTAACTCTGAAACCATTTGAATCTGAAATTAAAAGCGCTTTTTGATCCGCTCCAAAAAGTAAAAAAAATAAAGCCGACAAACAGCGAGCCTTGTTAATATATTCATAAATCCTTTGTGAGTTCATTATTTTCCGCTTCCTCTCTTCGGTTAGCAGCGCTCCAAGGTCACAGAAGAACTTATTCCCAAAGCTCACATTCAGAGGTGTTGGATCCAGTGTGGTCGTCACTATTAACACCAGATGTGGTGAGAAACACCGGCTTCCTAATTTTAAAGAAAAAAATAAAGAACTAGGTGCTAATTGCTTTGAATTTCCAACTCAGCGGTTATGTTCCAAAAAAAGAGCTAGCTTTATAGGGATCATTTTAAGGGTGCTACATACTGTACATAACTGTTACCTTCTAAAACATTGGTGCATTTGATTGGACAAGAGGTTAATTGTAAGGCGGGGTTTAGCACGGTCACTCAAATTTTGTTCTGAGCAATCACAACCAATCAGACGCAACTTTAATCAAGATTCATCATCCAAGGCATTGTGCTGGATTCATCAGGAGATGGTGATGCTAATGAGAATAATTATAAATAATAACTCATAGGGGTCTAGTTTCATCTGAACAATCATGAGCCTTTGAAATCTGAAGCACACTTTCAGTGACAAAACTATCAACATACAATTTTGTTCCCAACAAATAAATAAAACACCAAAACAGATAGAAATTACTGCAAACAATTCTACCGCAAAAAAAATAAATAAAAAAATAATAAAAATCCATAAAAGATGATAAAAAAAGTTAAGAATAAAAAATGTAAAACAACATTGACAATATTATTAAATAATTAAAATAATAATTATTTTGAAATAAACATTTACCAAATTGCATGTAGTAAACTAACATTTCAAAATGCAAAAAAAAAAAAAAAAAAAAAAAAAAAAAAAAGAAGAGATGATTCTGTTACGGACGCCTTGAACGGTTGGAGGCTCCAATTGACAGGAAACAGCTGATCATAGTTAACAGTGCTTTTATTATGGTGCACAGTGACATTCACTCAGTATTGGTGGGAAGAAAACAAAACAACAAAAACAAAAAAAAAAACCTTAGATGCAACAGAATATAAACTGCACCTAACATAAGGTCAAAACAATCAGAAAAACATAACCTGACCTGTATGTGCAACTGCACTACATAAGCAGCACTTTCCCAGAAACTCTCTCCTCGCCTCCTATCTCTGAACTATCCTACTTACGGTCTGGAGTCATTTTATAGGCCCCATCTCCTCCTACTCTGGAACATACCATATGACAGGTAACATGTTTCTGATACATCACAAGAATACATAATAAAAATGAAAATAACAAAATAAAACACAAATAAACATACATGCAAGAAATCATATGCAAGTATACGTAACATATACATATTCAAAGGAAACAAATTACTTGAGAAACCTTTCTCTCTTATAGTTAGGAGAATGGACTCTCCAGTGACATCACTCACATGAACAAGATGGTGGACACAAAGACCTATAAAAAGACCAGGTGTCTAACTGAACAGGTTTGGCAAATGACTCTTGGAAATAAAATGGACAAATGAACTGTGGTAAGCACAATCTGAATCTCTTACACTGTATTCAATAAACTACTGTGTGTGAATCAAATACTTGTAGTGGTGATTTATTTCTGTATATGAGAAAAAAAACAATTCTATTATGTTATCATCATATGCATTTGCGTTATGGTCATTAGTTCTCATTTAACTCATGTAAAACTGAAACCGCAAAATCACCTTTTGTATTGAATGTAAATGTAATAATAAAATTCAATACAATTTATTATATTAATTAAAACAATTAAATTATTAAAACATTATTAAATTAATTATATTTTACAACTTTTAAATAACAAGAAAAAAAAACTGCTAATAGCTCTAAAAAAAAGGCTAATTTAAATTTCCTATCAAAGAAATTAGCATTAAAGACTTATCAATTTACATTGATATTTATTACCTTTATTGATTTAGCAGATGCTTTAACCAAAGTTTCCTACTTTTCATATGAAAACAGATGATCGCTAACACTTGATAGCTAACACAAACTGAATTCACAGATAGCGCATGCACATATACCGGAGCTGCGGTAATTCCCGCTTATGTGCTAATGCTAACTTTAAAGTTCATATCTACGAATCTGACGCAAATGTATAACATTTTCTGACATCCCATTTTCAGTTGTCCTAAAGCTTCAGGAGGGCAGCACATCTTGAGCGTGTAAAGCATATGTTTGGTTTGTGCTCCTGCATCCATTAATGCGCACTGAGGTCGGATGGAGCTGTAAATACAAGCGTGCGTGCATCTGTTGAAGTCTAGCCTCCAGACAAATGCCACGGCTGAAAAATGGAGGTTGTGCTGCAGTGTGCATTGCTAGCTGCCTTATTAGCATACAGGAAAGGTGATGTAAAGTGACGCCGTCCCCGGTGGTGTAAATATTTTAATTCATAATGAGCTCGCTCCCTGTTTGCTTTATTTATTCTGCTGGATGGCAAAAAGCCGCCCTCATTACCGCTGAGGAACAGGCCTCATTTAAAAGTGCTTCTATGGGCACTTTTGGACTTAAAATGTAAAATTAAACTTTCTTAGCACTTTAAAAATTATCTTTAATTCTGTTAGTGTTTATGAAAATTCAAGCATTTTTGGAATGAAATGGCCTTTGTCTTAGGCAAATTTTACAGCTACCGTTTAATGTTTTCAAAATATTCACAATTACATAATGTATCGCATAATCATAATTGCATATGATGCTGTTTTCTGGTCAGCAAATACACCAACTTTCAAGGGGAAAATTAGGAACGAAATATTAATAACAATTTAAGTTTGTACTTTTTTCAGACCATCAAAAAAAAAAAGTATTAATATTTATATGATGCAAATAAACAATCGCATACATTTTTTATATAAGATATCAAAATCAGAATATTAAATTATGCATATTTGTATATATTAATTCTAAACCTTGCAATAAATAAATGCATTTATAAAAATGACAAAGGAAAAGTTTTAAAAAATGCACAAGAAAATTAAGAGCATTAAACAAAATATTACAATTAAAATTGATAATATTTATTTTGAATAAATAATTAACAGATTGCAGGTTAAACACGTATGCACTATAATGTGCACAAAAAAGTAAGAAAATATAAATATATACATGTATTAAAAACAACTACAAACAAGTCAATTGAAAAAAAAAAAAAAGCGAGAGAAAAAATCCATAAAGTTCAGAAATTAATTTTAAAAATTAATAAACAAAATACATATTTGTTTATTCATAGTTTATAGTCTGGGTCTTGTACAAGGGGAAAATAAAAATAATGCATAAAAACATTGGAAAAGTAGCACGTTTTAAATACCACTTTCACATAATAAAAGCTGAAGCTGAACAGTTTTATTTTAATACAAATGAATCCCTGGAACATAGATCGAAGTAAATCTCATAAAGATGTAAAACCGTAAGATCAGTGACCTCTGTTTGAGTCATAGATCAAGATGCCATTGCCACAATTACGATGCAGATAAAATTGTTCAGTGTAATAGTCTTAATGAGCGGATGGTGTCATTTATTGATCATTAAAAACACAGTGTTGTTGCGACTCAATCAATTGTCCCGGGATCTTCTGTAAACAAATCCAGAAACTGCAACCCAATCAAAAACCCCCCTGTTAGTATCAAAGGCTTCCCACATGAGAAACACTGCACTACAGCACTGAAAGCCATGAGTCAGAAGTGAACTAGCGTGAAACAACAGTAGGATCAAACCCCCCTGAACTTTCATCCCTGCGGCTAATTGAATGAGACGGCATCAGTGTGTAACATGGAGACATGCCGGCCGCCAGCAGTCATTATAGCGTGATGGAAACCTCTGTGGGTGACAAAAACCTGTGCAGCTCATGTGCAGGATCTCCTAGCACAGCCTTCAGTCTCTGACAGTCCTTTCCACACAGAGGACAGCATGAGAACAGCATGCTCGGAGCGCCTGAAGGCTCTCGTGTGTATAAACGTCTCATCAGTCAGTGCGCAGCGCTAACCTGCAGCTGCATCATTAGAGTTCAGCTTGAAGGTGAAGTCGTGTTACACTTCAGTACCAGACTTCCTTGTGTGCATCTATATATCTTTCTGTCTGTTGATGGGGCTGTTCACACAGAACACATCTTTGCGTTTAAAAATCCAAGACAGTGCTGAATTGTAAAAAAAAAACAAAAAAAAAAAAAACTTGCTACTGCAAACAAAAATTTGCAATGCTTGCCTCACCTCTGGGGGCTTCTGATTGGTCCATTTTTTAAACTGAGAATAATGAGCAGAGCTGTGTATAAGTTACAATTCTTAACTCTGCGATCATCTGTGAGACACTGCAAAAGAGACGAGACACCAGCACACCATCAAACACTCTAGAAAAATTCTGCCTGCCTATCTATCGGTCATCTATCTCTCATTTATCTATCCATCTGTCTGTCATCTATCTATCTATCTATCTATCTATCTATCTATCTATCTATCTATCTATCTATCTATCTATCTATCTATCTATCTATCTATCTATCTGCCTGTCTCTCTGTCTGTCTCTCTTTCTATCTGTCTATCTGTCTGTCTGTCTGTCCATCTATCCATCCTTCTATCTGTCTGTCATCCATCCATCTCTGTCTGTCCATCTATCTGTCTATCTATCTATCTATCTATCTATCTGTCTGTCATCCATCCATCCATCCATCCATCCATCCATCCATCCATCCATCTATCCATCCATCTATCTGTCTGTCATCCATCCGTCTATCTATCTATCTGTCTGTCTATCTATCTATATCCATCCATCTATCCATCTTTCTATCTATCTATCTATCTATCTATCTATCTATCTATCTATCTATCTATCTATCTATCTATCTATCTATCTATCTATCTATCTATCTATCTGTCTGTTTATCTATTAATATCTATCTACCTGTCTGTTTGTCTATCCATCCATCTAACCTTTGCCAAACCAAGTCTTAATGTATCTTTTAGCACAGGATTTGCACTCTAGATCAACAATATAAACAACTGTGAATATTTCACCAAAGTTTGAGACGTGGCATTGCTTCTTGGAGTTTCAGTTGCCTGTAATATTGAACCGAGCCTCAACAGCGGCTTCTTCAGAAAACATCTTCCTCACTTATTAGCTTTACAAGCACATCACGATCAGATAAATGACGGCAGGAGCATCTGGCGCCGCGAGTCCAACACTAATGTTCCCAGCCGCGGCGGTGCATTAGCGCCGAGTGTCAGGCCCAGACAAGCCCAGTGAGCTCCACTTCCTTCAGCGATTCCCTGCTAGCGCTCGATAGTGTGCTTGTGTTAACGGACGGATGCGTCTCTCGCTTTGATTAAGATGTCACTTCACTTGCCGTGTGAAGTGTGCAATTTATGCCCCTCCGGCTGTCTGTAATCCCGCCCCCTCTGATGGGGGTGTCTAACACAAATAAGAAGGAAACACACCATTTAAAGACAAATGAAGAGGATGAGCTTTGATCCACAGCAGATGAAGATGACAGTGTCATGTATTTGTCATTCCAGTATTTACAAATGGCTAACTGTCTGTTATTCTTTGTAGAGCATATTGACTTTTTGCCACATGGCGGATGTGGCCTGAATTACTTAATTATGAATCAATAATAATGAATAATTTGACAGAAAAAAGCTTCTTTACCTCCACTGAGGTCTTTATTCCATCTTAACTCAATCTACAGCCCGGTTGTTTTCATGTACACGTGTATTATCTTTTCTTTTCGGTGTATTTTGTCTTGAACCCCTGGCAGTGTAATTTCATCTAATTAAAGATAAGCTGTGTAATATATATTTTCTCTGTCTTCGCAAAATGATAAGGTACTGCCGCAGATACCCTGAGGAATTATTGTGTAGCACTCCAGCATCGCAAACGAGAAAGAAAAAAGAAAATTAAAGGAGACTTACAGTCTGGCTTTGAGAATGGAATGCAGAGAAAATGATTCCTTTAATATTCACATTACACTCTTTGAACAAAGACACAAAAATGCATTTTTATATGAATTACATGTATGAAATATGTAATGCAACTTTTTCTTAATTGTAGGGTTTGGAACAAAAAACTACTTTAAAAATACTAGAAACTACGAACTAATGACTTTCGGTTCTCTCACATGCATGATTCCCTTGCAAACTACTATACGAGTCGAATCTTTTTAGTGAAGCAAACAAATGCAGTTTAATAAGTGAACTCAAGCCGATTCCCGAACTGTTTACATGATCAGTTCCTATAGTGAATCAAACATATAGTGCGTGAATGAATCACTATATTAAGTCAGTACTTTATCAGCATTTGGCAACACAGCTATGTGTCTCTGATTTTCAATAGGGTTGTAAGTGCAACCAAAATCGTTAACTTACTCACAAATGTTATTCCTACTTAATCGTAAACATTTATTTCTATAATCCCCCATTTTCAGGTTTGTCTCGCCATCAAGTCGTCATTTGATAGGCTTGTCATCCAAACAGACGTTTGTTAGGAGAGGTGGAGATCTTAGGGAACAGACAGCTGGTGATTAAACCACATTACGATTTTCATGGTTCACGATGCCGTGTAATTATAAATATGATCCATGTCCCTCAGTGGTAATTGATGCCTCTTGGCCGACTTCTAGACGTCTAACGAGCTGCGGGTTTCTAGGTGTTGCAGCAAATCTCCTCGCCATTTCTAGCCGCTTTATGTCATTTTAAAAATAAACTAATATGAACATTGGGCCAACACAAAATATGAGGAGATAACAGGCCTGGATGAGGCGAATGACTGGAAACAGTGAGCGCTAGGCTAATGCTGCAACAGCGTTTCTCAGAGCTCTGAAAGGGATAATTTGTTGCATTTATAATGTAAAGATCAGTGGCAAACCCAAAAGCTCGACGCCTACACGCTGGAACTCAGAAGTCATAAGTAACTCCATGCATAATCCATCAAGGAGTCCATTCATTAATTTTCATAATAACGCACAGCTGAGTTAGCCTGCGGGAGCGGCTAATTAGTTCTCTATCAATATCTGAACACAAATGAACCATGGGACGGTTTTTAAAGTGGTGGAGGAGAGCTTCCCGCTGGGTTGTGTCGGGGGAATCGAGCACTTTTGCCGACACCAGTCACTCTTTCCTGAGCTGGGGGGATTTGGGGTGCTGTTGCTAAATTAGAACGTGCTTTTCTTTAGCGCATGACTAATACATGATGCAAAGGCGCACATGAATTATTAAGGAGGTGGTAACGAGCTGGGTCAGGTGCCGCGTTTCAAAGGTAAAGAGGGTGAGCGCCTTTTCAGATCCGCAGGCATTTGGAGGACTTCGGTGTCATGGCCAGGATTATGGAAAATAAAAACTGAGGAATAATAACCTTAATAAAATAACACTTGTAGAATTTTCTGAAGCAATGATTCTTGTCTGTGCAAAAATCGCTGGTATAATGCTACAGAGGAATATCACACCATTGCTTTGACTAGCAAAAAGTGTAATGAGTAAACTGTATAATTTTCTAATGTTTAAACACGTGATGACTTACCCCAATCAGACTTGACAAAATAAATAAAAACCTCTTAAAAATACTCAGAATGTGTATAATTGTGTTAGGGTTAGGGTCTCGGGATCTCCGTTTGAACACGTCGTCAGTGAGACTGAAGAAACACAAATAGCATTAGCAAACATGATTTACAGAAATGAGACCGGGAGAGTCTCAATCACAATCTTCAATCAGTATAAATGGTTAATTTTTCTTCTAGATGGTGAAATCAAACGGCTCAATTAGCGGTTCATGTGGAGTTCAGGTCTGTCTCTCGGGCTCCTGAAGCTTGTTTAGGCCAGAGGCCAAATAACATCCGTAACGCCGTCGAACAACAGAGGAGCGGAAATAAACCTGTTTCCCTCCGCCAGCAAATCATTAAAATCTTGATAAAACACACCTAATTGTGTACTTTAATTCAAGGATGGTTTCCCGCCGCTTTCATTTTACACTGATGTGTTCAGATACTTCAAAGAAACCCAACTGAACGTGAAAAGCAAAGCGTGCTAACAAATGCGTCTGGGAACGATTATAGAAATGATTAAAGATAGAAACAAGGAAAAAAGCACTTGAAAAACTAATAGAGTATCGTCCTTCATCTCGTAATGATGGTTACATATTATCTGGTTGTATTTTTTTAGTCTTTAAAATAATTTGTTTGACTCAAGCAGCTCTATAACATCAAGAGGAACTCATCCGTTAGCGTGAAGTACACGAGCCGGGGGCCTTTTCATTTGGAAATACGTCAGATTATGAGGTAAATGTTGACGTTAAACACGTCAGATGAGATGGCAAAGATTCTTCTGCGCAGGTTCAAGTTCAAGGTTTCTGAGACAGAAAGAGTCACTGATGTACTAAAGTTTTATAAAAAGACTGTTATCAGTTTCAAGGGCTGCGTCTTTGTCCGCGGTCACCTTTGTTTCAGAACAAAGATGCTTTTGAAATCTTCTGCCTGCGTTATTAGCATTAGCGCTTGTTTGTAGCACAGTGCCAAAACAAAGAAAGAGAAAGCAGTGTTTTATTCTTGTTAAAAGAGCTTTTGGGCATTAAATTAAAGACAAAATGTGCTTTTAAATGATTCCTGTAAAATAACTATTTTAATTTAATACTCCATTTTAAAATAAAATAATATGCATGCTTTAAAGGACTGCAGCGGTTTCAGATATGTTGTTTTTTATTTATTTTAACTCAAGTCTAATATAATTTTATATTTATAAATGTAAAAAATTGTAATGTAAAATTAAACAAAAATATTGTAATTAATTACGATTAATTTATTGAATATTTAAAAATTTGACATCTGTATATATATTTGATTATTTTTATTATTATCATTATTATTATCATCATTATTATTGAACTACACAACATAAATACTCAAAATAGACAATATCACGTTATTATATCATGTGAAATATCTAAACTGTTCAAAATCCAGCAAAAAATACTATATTGTGAAATACAATAACTCATTTAATAACTCACTAAATAACATTTAATAACTCACCTTCATATTTATTGTAATCAGCCTGCAAAACAGAAAAAAATCATTAGATCCTGTTTTTTGGATGGTTTGAGATAGAAATTGGATACAACGACCGTCCAACATCATTTTAATTGCATTTGATTGGGTTTGTTATTAATCAACGTGTTTTACCCACCTGATCTAAGCAATTAGGATTCAGCTGTGTGGATTGAAATCACAAGGACCTGATAGAAAACACTGCAAGGTCACATTCAGTGCGAGACAAAATTTGATTCTCCTGCTTTGATGCTTTTTTATATCTGGATTCACAATGAAGCTATTTTTTTTTGCACTTTAAACGTCTGAAAATGAAAAAGAAGAGCATTTGAGAATAAATTGCTCTCTTTGTCAGTTGTTTATTGTGCTTTCTGAGTTGTGTGCCGCACATAATTGTGTTTTTCTTTGCTTTGGGCCTCAGAAAGCAGCGTGGCACTCCAGATTCGCCCGTTTAATTCAACAGCTCGAAATAGAACACAACGCAGGCGAGATTTTGTCTCCATAAAAGATGTGATTTTACACTGGAGAGTTGCATAATTGAAATAGATAACAATAAAATTACATTGCATATATAATTCTGCTCAGTTTAGCGTTAGCTTTGGCAGATGTGCTACGGCGCAGATGTGTGGCGGTCATGTCAATAAAACTCTGTGCTCAATGGAACGACTCCCACTGCGACGTTAATTATTCCTTGTTTCAATATATCTGGGAAAAAAAGCAAGAGAATAAAAGTTTTAATTAAAATCTCTCTCACTCGCCCATTAGCATCATCTCCCTGCTGGCAAAAAACTGCTAAAGGTGGTTAGCGGCTATCCTAGCCTGGCCTAGCTGATCTGTTTTCATCATTTAAGAGGGATTTCAGCGGCTGGTTGAACTGGAGAACAACTAACCAGCTAAACTGCAGCTGAGCCAAACTAGCTAACTCAAAATCAGTCAAAACTCAATAACCCTGTGGCATAAACAAACCAACTTATGAACTGTATTATATTTTCACAAACATTACAAGTGCTTCAAACAGCTCAACAAAACATATATAGTATTTTAATATTTTTAACACAAATATATATATATACATAACTACTGTTTTATTTAATTTAATATATGAAATTAATAAATGTTTTGTTATATGTAACATTAAATGTTTTGTTAACGTGTTATATTTTTGCTTTATGAAATCAAAATATTAATATTATAACATTTGTATATTTGATTGATGTCTTATACACACACAACTGAAAATTAATTTTAATTATTTTAATTTTTTTTTTATAATTTTGTTGTAATATACATATTTTATACTTGTATATGTATAAGCTGCATTCATAAAATTATATTAAAAATAGATTGTTAATGTTTTAATGGTGTATGTGTGTGTTTGTGTATACTGTATCATTTTTTCACACTTTCACATTTGTATTTTAAATAATATGATAAAATTATATTTTTTATAAAACAACTAAATGTAATATTTTTATTATAACTACGTATATTAACATTGTTATAATTAATACATTTTCTTGTTCTATATGCTATAAAAACATATGATATTGAAAGCAACTATTTCATATGAAACGATAAACATGTATAAACACAAACATAAAAATAATACACAATTCACTTTTAAGTAAACATTAGCGTATTATGTCTGAGAAACTAGTGTGAAACTTCAGTTAAGAGAACTATAGAGAACTCATAACTAAAGTTTAGCACTATCTTCTCCTGCTCCGTGAAAGCGCGCGAGTTTTGAAACTGCCTCCATTCAGAACGCTTCCCGCTGAATAACGGCTGTAACGGCTGAACGCGCGCCGCTTCTCTCCTCTTCCTCACCCACAATCATCGCCTTCAGTCCCGTCACAACACCTTTCCAGGCCCGTGATGATAGAAAGGTCCAATATCGCGTCCGAGCTCGCTCATAATGCTGGATGGCCCACTGGAGAGAGATCCGCGGAAATCCCCGCTGCCGCCTGTCCGTGTGTTTCTGCTTTATTGCCTTTATTCGGTAGTAATTCAGACACCCTAGAAATTCTATTTGAGGTAAGAGGGAAAAAAATGTTCCGAAGCTGCTGCTTATTAGCTTTGTTTTGATGTGAGAAACTACAAGCTGACATTATCACGCTTCAGGACATTTCAGAAGCTTAATACGGTGTTATGCCGCTATTAATAGAGCATATATGCCGTCGCTGCCTCTGCTTCTACACTATAATGCTAATATGCCCAAATAAATCATATAAAGTTCATTTAGAGCCGTATTTTCCCGCTCTATCTCCGTGCGAGAAGCAGACTTACACGTCTTTTTCAAACCACTGCAATTTGTCCATTAAAAACTAATGTGATTAGTGCAGGTTTTGTCTATCAAAGGCGGCTAATTGCTTGATGCGAGCGCGTCCTTGCTTCAGTTTTAAGAGGCAAGCGTCGTCAAAGACTCTCAAATTAATGTAATTACACACCACCTCAAAAAAGAAATGACTGAATGTGAATTTCAGGCAAATTAATCATTATTGGCAAGCATGTCATTGGAAAATATATGAAAATAGAAAAGTTTTACCATAATGGTCTTTATTTGGGAAATAAAGATTACTATTATATTATTATTAATTATTAAATAAATGACTACATTATATTATTATATATAATGATATAATTATACACAATTATAATATATATATTATAAATTTACAAATTCAAATATTAAAATAATACTACTGTTGTAATGTTATTATTATAATTTAGTGCATATATGTATATATACATATACACAAAATAATAATATAAAATATTAAATAATAATATATTTATTATCATTAAATAATTTAAATTATACAATTATACTTTTAATAATACATGATTTTAATAATATATTATTTATACTATTGTGTGTGTATAAGTAAATAATCTATTTACTTTTAGATTGCATTTACATTTAATCATTTAGCAGATGCTTTTATCCAAAGCGACTAACAGATGATAATATATTAATAATATAATATTGTGTTTATATATTATGAATAATGTTTTATTGAAATTAATTTATGATATGAAATGCCATTTTATATATAATTGAATAATTAAATTTATTTATATTAAATTCATTTGTAAATTGTTATTTTACATACACACAAATATAACATCAATACAATTAAGCATGTCATTTAATCATCATCAGATTGTTCAAAATTCATCTTTTTCTTCTGTGGGGCACAAAAGGAGACACTTAGTATTCTGTTCAAGCTGCTCTTTTTTAAACAATGAAATATACAGCGAAACTGATTGAATATGGAAGATCTGCAGCTCCAAAAAGCAACAAAAAAGGAGATCTGATATCGGTCAGTTTTGTCCACTGAGCACAAGTTAAATGGTTTTTCATGAAGTGGTCCATTGTGTTTTGGTCAGCAATTCATTAATTCACAAATCTTTGTGTCGTATCTTGATGGTTGCGCACAATCAACTCGTGTTAACGCAAAGCAGCTTTCACAACAACAATTGCCGCAATGCTATTTATAACCAGTCTTTAAAATCTCAGTCAGACACAAGCATTGAATCAGACACGATGCATCACGAGCATGAAGAAGAATCAAGGTCACATGCTCTTTTTAAAACTGTAGATGCTCTGACATACGTTTGACAGCAATCGAATCAGATTCAGCAACTGCATTTATTTCTAGTTCATAGAGCTGTGTGTTCAGATTCAGTCCAAAACACAAAATGTCAACAGTGGTTGAAATAAATAAATAAGTGAATGTTTCCCTTCATGAATAAGTCAGACAAACCATTATGTGCGACCTCAGATGCTCCTGGTTTGACCTTTGTGAATAAAAACAGCAATAATATAGCTCCTGAGCTAGAGCTGGATTCCACAGAAATATGTCAATTTTGGTAGAGATTTAGTTTTTATTGTTCATTTCATTGTTATTACTACTTACACAATTAGATTTTATATAAGTGTAATTAAAATACTTCAATATTTGCCTTGAGTATTAAACCAATAATAATAATAATATTTATATCTCGTAATCTGTTTTTGAATCTATTTACTAATCCATGTAATAATTTTTTATAATAATAGTAATTATAAACTATTTACTTTTTATAATGAAAAATATTTTACTAAAGTGTTAATAATAATAATAATAATTAATATTATTATATTGATTTCTAATAATATTTTTAAATAATTTTAATTGAAAAATTATTATTATTATTATTATTTCATTTTGGAAATTTGTTATTATTAATACAATAATGATTATTAACTATTATAATTAAACATTTATTTGCCTAGACTTTTTAACAAATAAGAACAACAATAATTTTATTTATTTTTTCAATAAATTTTGATCACTTTTTTCCATAATTTCCTGCAAAAATAAACATTTTATGAAATACACTATTGCTGTGATATAAAATATTCAGACTGTGATATAGATTTTGATCATACTGTGCACCTCTAGCTCCAGCGTTGCTGTATTTTCTTCAGAAACACACACACACACACACACAACCATCAAATGCATGTGAATAGGGCAACAATAGCATTGGCTCTGTAGGAAAATGCTCTGAAATGCCGCTGTGAAATAAGAGGTTGAGGATTCATCAGAGAGCGCTGGAACAAAAAGAGGATCTCTGGCTTCAGGCTTCGACCTCCTTCCACAGTGAGTGAATAAAATCAGCTCGCAGAGGCCAGCACTACCGTCCGTGGCCCACAATGCACTGGGTCATTCACCCGAGCTAACAGTAGATTAGCATGAATAGCTTCTAAAAGTTTGAGGCAACATAACCAAATTTTTTGCTAATCCTCTGCAATATTTAGGTTTTTAGGTCTTGTGAATATCAATCTTCACCAAAATTTTAAGGAATACATTTGTGAACTGACTAGTAGAGAGAAAAACTGAGCATTAAGAGGACATTAGAACTGGTTAAAAATGGTTAAATTGGTAAAAGTCTGGTCAAAACTCACCAGACAAACAGGTCTACGAACCCTGGCTTTAGAGGTCGATTTTGAGAGGTAAAGACTAGCGGCTTGATCGTTTTTAATTATGCAGTGTTTTAGTCAGGATGCTGCGCTTTCATAGCCTAATGAGCTGTTAAAATTACATTGGGAGGGGGGATAAATTTAGAAAAGTAAAAACAACTTCAAAGGTAATTTGGCAAGAGTGATAATGAGTGTACCGGGACACGCAACGAGTAGAGATGCTTCAGCCAGATATCTAATAGGTGAACTTCAAAGACCGAAATGTCCAACTACGGGACCCGCAATGGACGCCCATTAACAGAGACCTCGTACGTCAAGTAGGTAGAAAAAAGAAGAACTGCTGAGGGAATATTCAAATCCTTGTTGAAATACGCACAACGTTAACAGAGAAAATCGAATGCCGTTGGGGCATAATTTCTCACAGATGTTTTTATTTCGGAAGCAATGGGAATGTTATTGTTACGACAAAAGAGTTGAGAAAAAGAAATGCATGTAAACTACCAAAAAGTGCAAATGCCAAAACAAGCTTACTAAGAAAATAAGATAAAAATAAATCAGAGATGCAAGACACAGCGAAGTAAAATGGCACTATTGTTACAATTGTGACTATTTTGCCCTATAACTGCAGTCGTTCTTATGGTATGAGCATCATTAGCTTAACTAACAAACAAAATAAAAATAAAGAACAGAAAATCTGTGTACAAATTGTCTTCGCGAAATCATCTTACCACTATGTTGAGTGTCTACAACGAAGTAAAACTGTTTTGAAGTTGCAAAGTTTTACAAAAGGTTAATTATAGCATTTTTAACATAAGCCTATTACCGTAAATATACATTCTGAAAAGTAGAAGGACTACCGACAAAAAATTTGTATCATTGGTCAAAAACACGCGACAGGTAAATGGAATTCCATAAGCATTTATTAGCAAACAATTCTTGCAGAATTTGTGCAATTTTTTTTCCCGCAAATCATTTCTTAAAAAAATAAATAGAACTGTCATACTGTGAGAATGTTTATGCAATGCCATGTCAACTACAAAATCTAAAAATATTTTAAAGTTTGCTGAATCATTGATTATTGCGTTTTTATCGCTAAACGTTTCTTAAGCTTTCAAAATGGCCGTCATTTATTACTTCTTCCTGTCCTCCCTCAGCTCAACCAGTTTTGCAAACAGTCTCAAATGGTTGTCATCGCATGACAAGTGTCTTCAAAGCAATGTCTGGCATTGATTTTGCACGACGGAGAGGATTCTGTTGAGACGGTGTACGATATATCACATAGCCGCTTATTTAATGTGCGTCTGCTACACTGATAAGAGCGCTGAAGCTTCAGAGAGCCACATAACGGACGGGTCGATACCAAAACAGCTCCAACTACACAGCACTCTACACTACGAAACCCATCAATAAATAGAAATGTCAACTTAAGCTCTAGCTAGAAAATGACAATGTAATAAAAATGAAGGTGGGACTGTGGAAGGATGGTGTTGAACGGATTTGAGGAAGAGGGCAAATAAACTGCAAGAAAATGGAAAACATGCATCTTTATTATATTTGATATAATTCAATATCTTATGTATAAAATAGATTTTCAATTTATTTTTAAAAAAAACAAATTAATCCTATTTTTTAAGATAGAAAATGAAATATTTTGCATAAACATTATTTGTAACCACACATCTCCTGTATTATAAATTTACATTTTATGTACTTAATATAAATTTACTATGCAAATAATGATACAGTGCAGGACATTTTATGGAAACTATTAAATGTTTAGGCATAAAATAGAATTATTTTTATTTTATTTTTTATTTTATTAAAATGTAAATACATTTTTTATTATTGTATTTTATATCTTAAAAATAGAATATATATATATATAATAATTAATTTCAGGGCAAAAAAAATTGATTGTGAATTACTATGCAGAAATTTTTAAGATATATACAAATTGCACATACTGTACAAATTTACCCTAACAATATTAAATTGCACACTGCATCATTCCCAGATAATGTTTGACTTATTTTTTTAGACTGAACAGGGAGTCACATTTATACTTAAAGCACACGGAGCAGAGATCCAGACATGTCTTGGCAGTCGTCACGCTTCATCACACTCCTGTTCAACACCATGTCCTCACAGAAGATCAGTACACTTACAGCTCAAAGATCCAGTGGTTTTGTGGTGGTCAGCTGCAAACATTCACACGTAATGCCGGCCCTTCAGTCCTCCTGGTGAGAGTATTGACCGCAACGCCCCATTCTGCCCTTTTGTGCTCCAGGCAGAAGTCTGGCACCCATCCGCTCGTGTTCACTCCATTCAGGATGGCAGATTAAGTGCTTTAGTTGTCCTCTCAGTCAGTTAATATGGCAGGCTGGATTTAGCTGATGCTTCTGCGAGGAAAAAAAGACCAGTTAGTGCTGACGAGGCTGAAACTGTTTTACTCATGTAATGATTTATAATTAGATTTAATTATTTTGCAATTAATATCATACGGTCAAAAAAAAAAAAAATATATATATATATATTTTGTATTATATTAAATATACATAAATTATATTAAATAATTTGATGCATTTGAAAAATATTTAAATAATATTTTTAAATTAAACGTATATAAACATAATCACTCATTCCAGTCCGAGACCATTTAGAGAAACTAAACCGCTTTGATATTGATATTGTCATGATATTTTACATAAACCATGAGCATGTGAAATCTGATTGTATAATGTTAATAAATTAAATATCAAGCATTTTAACACTAATAAAGTTAGTACTTTTAAAAATGCATTAAAGTCAATACAACAAACTTTACTGTAATGTGCACTGTAATAACATAGGATTATAACTAATCTATTTATTATAGTGAATCATAAAAAATAAAAAAAATAAAAAAATAAATGTATTTTAGAACCTGATTGATTTTTAAGTGGCCTTTAATTAAAAAAGTAACTCATTTACTTTGTTGATTACTTGCACCAAAAAGTAATTCATTACTGTTAAAATTAACTTTTTAGTTACTTTTTTAAAAGAAATGTCTTTAATGTTCCCATTAATACACTTTTATGCGTTATGGTCTATACAAACACAAAGTAAAACAGAAAGTCATTTTTAAACACTATTTTGATGAAGTCAGACCAGCACAAACTGAATATTGTATATCACAAGGATTTCTGAAATAAATAACAAAACACCTAAATAATATATTCAGAATCAAAAACTAAAGTGGCTTCTGCATCATAAAAGTTGTGCTAGTTACTAAGACTATAGAGTAAGAGTAAGAATTTTACTCTATAAAATACTACAAAAGAACAGTGGCTTAATGTTGTGCAGGTGACGTTAGCGGTAAAGCCTCAGAGGAGCGAGCTTCAATTTCTCTACAATCCAGTTAAGAGGAGCCAGAAAGCAGGTCAAACACAAAGCAAACATGGATGGAAGCATTTGTTTGGACTCCTTCAGGACGTCTTGACAGGCGAGAGACCAGAGAGACTCCATCAGCCTGACAGCTCAGCTCTAGCGGAGAAGAAGCTAATTGCTGTGGGACTAGCATGCTTTCTGTATCCATCAAAACAGGGCGGCCCGCTCCACCCCACCACCTCCAGCATCACACCCCCAAACACCGCCCTGACAAACAACCTTCAAAACAAACACTGTTTACTGTGCTTGACCTTGCTACTCGCACAAAACCTCTCCCAAAGTATGCACTGCTTACATCTCTAGACATTATCTGGCAGTTTCTGAGAGAAAGTTACAATAATCCTCTATACTACTTCTGTGAGGATTTACAGTTAGCATATCAGCACGATAAAGGTTTCCTAACTTGCTGTTAGCAAACATAACTAGATAAGATAATCGCACATAATCTACAAAACTAACTTCTTGAGATTTGTTTGTTGTTTAAACTTGATGTATGCGAGTAGCTAATTCGATGTTAGCGTTCTTTTTTCGTGAGTAAATGGTAATGTTGAGAAGCAGTCTTGCTAAAAACCTTGCAACATTTCTCAGTTTTATCGTAGCTAAAAAAAAAAATTATATTGAGTAGCTAAAAAGACGCGTTAAAAATCCTTTTTCTCCAGTGTGTTTCTTTTTAACTAGGTTAAAGCTGAAAGTAAACAGCAGCGTTGACAAGAAGTCATGCTCTTAACCTGGAAACATTTCTCAGTAGCATAAATATAGACCGTCTACTCAAAGCTTAGGTTTTCCAGTGAGTAGCTAAACAGTAACATGTTAACAATCTTTGCAAAATTTTTCATTTTAACTAGGATTCAGCTGAACATACTAAATGAAGTCATGCTATTAACCTAACATTTTTCATTAGCGTAACTGTAGCAAAGATACTCTGTAAACTGTACAACTTTTTTTTTTTTTACAAAACAAGTATACAACAAAATGGTTTAAGTACGTATCTGATTCAAACAGTGCATGGAAGTGTGATTCTTTTTAGTGAGCCAGTTCGTTCATATGATTCATTTGAATGAACTGGTAAATGATTCAATTCCTCATTTAACTGTAAGCGACTCATATCTTTTGACTTATTATTTTTATCTGGAAATTATCATTAAAAGAGCTTCTTTTTGTAAGCAGTTTGTTGTGTAGTTAACTTTTTTTTTTGGTTAGCTTGACTTATTCAGAGAAACTTAGCTTATGAAGCTGTGGTTCAAAATTCGCTGATTAACAGGCATTTTATTAATCATATTTTGCAGGTTGCGAATCTTCTCACCTAATTTTTCGAGCCAAGCCTTTCTGGAATGCCACGCAGATGCGACGCAAATCAAAGGATCACTCTAATTGAATTTTCAGTGCTTCAAAAGAAATACCTCTAGGAAATAAACTGATAACAAAGAGCGGACGGGAGATGGACAGCAAATAAAGCGGGTCTGTTTTCTCTCATTCAGAAAGGAGCCCACGCAACAGACTGCGGCGTACAGACTAGGAGACACACTCCAGGAACACACTCTTCCTTTTATTAAAAAATACGCTCCCCTGCTGGTGCGCCAACAGACCTCTGTGATCTCACTTCATATGACAGGCTCTCCATCAGCTCATCTGAACGACAGACATCGGTCTTTGTTAGGAGGCCGCAGCAAACGTTTCTCAGCTCCCCAAAACTATTAGTTAGAAGCGAATGTGGGGTGAGAGTGATATTACGCCGCAAAATTGAAGACATTAAAATAATTTTTCTGGGAATAGTTCATCTGAAATGAAAATCCTGTCATGGTTTACGCACACGTACATCGTTCCAAGCATGAAACTATACAGGGAACATGAAAAGACGTTATGAAGCATGTTCACGCTGCTCTATGGCACTAAATGTCATTTTAACTACTAATTATTTTGTATTATTTTAATTTATTTAATTTTATTTATTGACTAAGTCATTTCCATCACTCAAGCCTGTGCTCACAGGTCATCATCTAGCATTAATTACAATAATTATGTAAAAATGTCTGGGTTCCTCCGGCACCGAGCTTCTCCGTAACTTCAGTGATCATCTTTATTCATTTTCCTCTGCTCCCAATTTAGACCAATTAAACCATGCAACATGCAGAAACGAAGGACAACAGCATGATTTATCATTCGTTATGACTTTCTGATAGATCTGTCATCTGCATTCATCTGAGATAAGTGCGCTCGTTGAATATTAATGAGGACTAATGACTGAACGCTCTCGTTTCTGAGGGGAAAGTGGCTGAAAGTATTTTAGAGGAGACAGAAAACCTGAGAGATTCATTCAGATAACTCTTTTGAATCTAAAAAAGCTCTACAAAGGAGATTTGTTTTCAGGTCTTACACACGCTAATTATTATACCTTTTGATCAAATTTGTTTAGTTAAAACCTTTTAATCTGTCATTTATCTTGTTTATGCATAGGAGGAAAATTATGTGCCGCATCCCAATTCGCATACTTAAACTATGCTCTACAAGTGTGTACTCTTTTTGTGAAGAAAAAGTACATGCTTTTGAAGGCAAGCTTTGGGACATAATACTTCATCATAGCTGTTTCTTTAACAGACGCTCTTTTGCTTGGTTACGTTCATTCTGTCACTGTGTAAACAGCACTGTCACAACATCATCCACATTTCGTTTAATTTGATTTTCTACCATACTGGAAAGAAATGAAGAGACAGGTTAATCTGCTAATCGCAGTTCTATCATGCCGAGAACTCTGCTCATGTGTTTCCATAATGATGTATTTTAAGGGGGGTGAAATGCTCGTTTTCACTCAATATCCTGTTAATCTTGAGTACCTAGAGTAGTACTGCATCCTTCATAACTCCAAAAAGTCTTTAGTTTTATTATATTCATAAGAGAAAGATAGTCTATACCGATTTTTCCCGGAAAAACACGACCGGCTGGAGGCGTGACGTGTGGGCGGAGCTAAAGAATCACGAGCGCCAGTAGGCTTTAGCGTTGAGAGCATGTGGAAACTGTGACATTACCGTGAGGGAAAACCCATCATCCAAAACAAACCATGGCTTACAGTCAGATTCAGCCGTTTATTTATGATCCAGAATCAGATCCCGAGGCTGAAACTGAACGAAAGCAGCAGCAGCAACGACTCCCTCCGAGCGGGGCTCGAACCCGGGTCTCCGGCATGGGAGGCGGACGCACTAACAAGGAGGCAGAGATATTTGAAGCAGTTTTACTCACCGCCTGTGGTTCCAACACACGATCGTGACCCTTTTTCGTTGGGATTGCATCATCCTTAGGAAATAAACGATACGCAAATCCGTCGTCAAACTGGGCCTTGTTTGTAAAACAAGCATCTTCGAAATGCAGGGAAGGAACAAACACAAACACTTGCACAACTCCGTTGATGCTCTGTAAAAATAAACTCCATCCACTGGTCCCTTAATGCTGTTTTTTCTTTGGTAATCTGTGCAGGGTTGTCTTGCCCTGGCAACCAAAAACACACTCCTTTTGTGACATTTCGCGACGCTCTCGCTCTGATCAGTGAATCGCTCTGATCAGTGAAATGTCTGTGCTCTGCTATACGGGAGCGCGCGCTCTTCCGGCAGAAGTGCCTCAGGACCCATATAAGGAAATTCCGCTCCATCTAACGTCACACAGAGCCATACTCGGAAAAAAACTTTCCGAAACTTGTGACAAACCGGAAGGAGTATTTTTGGAACAGAAATACTCCTTCAAACATACAACTTAATTTTTGAAACTTTGTCCATGTTTAGCATGGGAATCCAACTCTTTAACAGTGTAAAAAACTCAGTATGCATGAAATAGCATTTCACCCCCCCTTTAAAAGTTAATGACCAAACGTATCATAAAACTTCACAGTGTTGCTGCAGATGCAATGTAATGTGCATAACATTAAATTGATATTTTTTTTAATCAGGTGAGGCATTATTTATCACAGAAATCTGTTTATCTGCCTGTGCGTTGGTCGCATGTATCCACCATGTTTGTAGTTCTTTAACACTTTAAATGTGTTTTTGAAGTTCTGATTGAATCCTCATTCACCACGCAATGTGTTGTGGGTCATATTAGCCGTTAGAGTGTTCATCAATTGTAAGTTATGTCTATAATCATGGATATATGAGACCAAACGATGACCGTCATAACTTACGATCTGTTTCGACCTCACATCCGGGAAGACTAATACCAACATTTATGAAACATGTGAACGTGCACGGGGTGCTCCAAGAGGTCACGGCACATATGTTTGAAACTGCTACCCCTATAAGTGCCGCCCAAGAAGTGGCACTACTTCTGGTAGAGAATCAGAAAGAGCCAAGTATGCTTGCACATACAATACATTTGTTGTAGGGGCATAAGCTTCCAGTACAAAGAGTGTGGAACAAGTGGGGAACATTTAACTGTTAATCAGGTAGATTGTCTGGGGGAAGAAACTGTTCTTGTGCCTGACTGTCCTGGTATTTGTGGCTCTGAAGCGCCGGCCCAATGGCAAAAGTTCAAAGATGGGGATTAACTTGGATTTGAGGGATCCAGAGTGATTTTATGAGCCCTTTTCCTCACTCTGGATGTATACAGTTCTTGAAGGGTGGGCAGGGGAGCACCAATAATCCTTTCAGCAGTCCGAACAGTTCTCTGTAGTCTTCTGATGTCTGATTTTGTAGTTGAACCAAACCAGACAGTTATTGAAGTGCACAGGAAAGACTCAATGACGGCTGAGTAGAACGGTTTCAGCAGCTCCTGTGGCAGGTTTTAGACAGTGAAAGGCCAAATGGTAGGACCCTGAACTGGTAAACCCGATATTGAAAGGCAAAGCAAAGAAATGGGTGATGATCTTGACAGATGGGCACATGGAAATATGCGTCCTTTAGGTCTATGGAAGTGAACCATTCTCTTGGTTCTATAGATTCTAGAATTTGTGTTGTAAGCATTTTGAAAGGCAACACCTTTAAGAATCGGTTCAGTTGTCCAGAATAGGACTTCTCCCAACTCTTCAGGTGTAGTTGGGAGCATGCCCCGGCGACTCCAAGACCGTTTTGCAGAGCTTGATAAATTTTTCTGGTGCCCCATCATTGGGTTGATAATCCCTAGTTCGTCTTCTGTCATGCCCACAAGGTTTTGGACGAGGAAAGTATGAGGGCTGGAAACTTTAATGGTCATATCTAGTGGGTCCAACATGACCAAATGTTTGTTGGACTGATTCTCTTCTGCGTCTTGCTTGATCAGCAGTATGTAACAAGAACTGAGAGTCAGGGTGAAACACTACCAGGAATTAATGGCAAATTAATCAATTCCTTCCAAATAGTTTCCGGTAAAATTAAATTTGATTTGATTGATTTTGAGGCGATTATCATAATTAAACTATATTCAACTCACTCTAAGATTTAAATTTCATGAATTATTATCAAACTAAATTAACTCGCAATAACTAATATTTTTATTATAAGATATTGATTTTATGAATTTAGTTTGAGATTATTATTATTATTAATAATTTCATAAACTCACAGTTTAGATAAAATTTTGTATGTTTTTCATTTTAATTATTTTGAGATGATATTATTATAATTGATATTATTATCAGTCTGATAATACTCCTATTTATCACCAATATGTTCTTCTTCTGTAAATGAAATCAGGTTCTGATTGGTCATCAGCACCGCCCATCACCCACAAGCCCCACCCACTCAGCTGCAGAGCCCTGATATGCTCCGTATCTACAGCCATCTCTGCTGTCCTGATGTATTCTTAAAATAAACCAGTTCCTTTAGAGCTGATATGATCAGAAACGAATCAGCCAGATGGAGCTGATACCTACTAAATCTAACCGTCCCCACTTTCCTGGCTTTATTTTATCAACACAAATCCAGATGAACGGCAGTGTTTCGAGACAGAAGGTCAGGTGCCGTCATGTCCGCGCTGATACTTACTCATGATTGGTTGGCTGCGTATCTGCCCAGGGCTTGGGAGATCAGATGGGCCGTGCTGATATCACAGAATTGCTCTCAAGTCACAACATCAAACACTTTTTTTCCCTGCCGAGCCTCTCGACAAAGAACCGGAGAGTGACTGATAGAGGGGCACATGCCTTTTAACCCGCACTGAGCTTCGGGTCTCAGATGGCCGAAAAAAGACAGCAGGATCAGGGATGACAGTCTAATGCACTTTAAAAGCCATGGAGGGAAAAGCTAGGTCCTTCACAAAGACGGACTGTGACTTTATATGCTGCCCGTCTCACGTCCATGAGACACAACGTTACAAAACAGGCTTCAAATAGCAAATGTTTTCAACTAATAATTATTAGAATGATTAAACGATCTATTTGAGAGGTTAATGCAATAATAATTACAAGAGCTAATAACTGTTGTATATGGCAGTGCATGTTGTCAACATTTGACAAATTCCAAACGAAATCAGAAACCGTCATAAAAATGGTCAATACTACTTGCGTGTTATATTTCATGTCTTCTGAAGTCATACATTTCACAGACCAGTGCTGCATAAATTTCTCCTCATATGTTGTACAGAATGAAAACAACAGACGGGCTTGGAATAGAACATGAGGGTGAGTAAATAAAGGCAAAACCTTCATTTAAGAGCAAATTGTGCCTTTAAGAGGAAATATACAAGTTTTACCCTGGATTTACTTCACATTCTCAAGCAAACCTGGCATTTAGATCAGACTTAGAGGATGATTGGAGCCGTTAATTGGATTGTAAACATTTGTAAGCAGGCTTACAGACACACTGCTAATGCTAATGCTAAGCGTCCAGTCGGCATTAGCTCCCTTTTCACATCAGGACGCTGGAAGGCAACTTAATTGCTGACTCCAAATGTTAATTGGATTTCATTTTGTGTAATTTTGGGTTGTTTCAGCTGAGAGAATCACTAATAAAGACAGACAGTGAGTGGCACTGAAAAGTCGGGAGTGATTATTTAGCGCTTTGTGAGGTTGTCAGGCACTAACACTCTTAAACAACCGGCAATTTGACTCAAAAACAATAAATAGTTGAAAACAAAACAAGACAGAAAAACAATCACTTTAATTTAAAGTGCTGATGCCAAACGAAAACTGCATGATTAACTCAAATTAAGCCGCCTGATGTTTATTATTAGCGTTGTTTGCTAATCACTGCTATTACTATTGCTCATACCGAGTACCACTTTTTGCAGCTGAATTCGTCCTACACATTTTGTGCTACAGAGATCAATGACACATCAAATCATGTGGCTTTTAAATGGTGTTTTTCCTTTTCAAAAGTAAACAAAAAGGTACAAAAACTATCTAAAAAACAGAATATGACAGGGATTTGAGGTAGATGCTTTTGACCATTAGTACCACTTTGTAATCACCCAGAACAAATCACCATTGCAAATCAGAATACCATATTATCCATTACCTTTACCATATAACACCCTACCATTTTGGTGGCAAGTTTTTTCCTCAGACTAACGCCAGCAAATCCTGCAGTAAATGTATAAATATAGCAATTATTATTATTCAGTGTCATATGGGTACCTAGCTCTTTACTATCAAAAGTTTAGTCGGTGAAATTATCCATTTTCATTGAGATATCAAGGTCTGACCTTTACCATGCTGACATGTAATATAAACCTAGAACATTCTACACTCAAACAAAGCTTCAAGGGAAAAGAGCGCTTGTGCAAATATCATCAGTTAAAGTTATTACAGTGATCCTGTGTGGACTTTACAAACTATAAGAACACATTGGATCAGACCACAGAGGAGGATGGAGGACGATTGTGTGACATACGGATCATTTCAGAGCATTTCACTTGCACACAGCGATATGTCCAGATTTAATGTGACCACATGATGTGCTAGGAGATCTTTCATAGGGTTTTCGACCTGGTTTCCACGAGGGTACAGCATGGTCTGCAGTGAAGATATATAAAACACAATTTATGACATTTCTAACGATTTTATTTAAAATGAACTAGCAATCTGATGTATATTCTATAATATAATAAAGAGCCTACAACATTTAACCACAAAACAAATTAATATAAAGTGGATTCTTCAGTTAAAAAAAGTAAACAAAGAAAGATTATTATAATAATAGTAAATAATACGAATTAAATCATTAATTATAATTAGTTAACAGGTAAACAGGTCATTTTTACTTTGCATTTTATCCTAAAAAGATACAAATTTAATCAGTTTTAAATAATTTACTGTATATATTACTGTCATCACCATCACACCAAAGAGAAAAATAAAATAATTGTTAAAAAAAAAACAACGACAACAAGTTAAAATAAAATAAGTTAATAATAAATATTTGTAGGTAATTAAAAAAATATTAAATTTTCTTTAAATACACATTTACTAACCCTAACCTTGTATTTTTATAGCAAATAATTGCGTTTCCCAAGATTACTGTTATTAACGTCACACATTTTTTTTCATAACTTCAGTTAACTGACTGCTAGCTCGCTTGCTCTATTAGCTCGAGTAGCATGTGCAAGGTTTATCCAGCTTTTTCAAAAAAAAAAAAGTCTTTACTGTCTCACACACACACACACACACACACACGTGTGTATCCACTTATTCCAAGCCACATGCTTCAACACCTGACAAATAGTCAAGTAAAAGTAAAGAAAATATAAACACCCTCTTTTTTCAAATTTTGTACCTGCTTTTCTGTACTTGACAGTTAATCTACAATAAATTGTTTTAATCATACAATAGAGGTCTATATAAAGAAAGGTGACGTATTCCTATTCAAACCTCAGCACAATCCACTACACTGCCTTCCTGAAGGATCTCTGGCTTTTGTCTCCGTTATAGAATTATTGTTGCTTCAATAACGGTGGAGCTGAATGCGACAGAGAAGGATTACAAAATGAATGGAAAATGAGGATGTGAGAGAATATTCCCCAGTTCAGGCTCATCACCTCGATCAAAAGCCACATGCAGGTGGAGGATAATGAAAAATGAGAATGAAAAATGCCTTTACGAGCTTCTCTCTCTGGTCCTGTCAATGCATTTAAATATATGCCGAATATTAAAATGAACCTTTGTGTGGTAAGATACATCAAGGCCCCATTTAACACAGTCACACTAGAGAGTGAAGTATGAACCCTTGTCAGATTCATTATCCTCATTATCTTCTGTTCATTTGTGTCCATGAATACAGAAACCAGGGCTCCAACATCTTTCTATTAATTGATTTCCATGAATTTGGCATAATTCTTTTTATGTTTTATGAATCATTCTAGACTCACACTGACGAGGATCCACATCTAGACAATGAAATTTTTCAGAACAAAGCAACTAGTAGACATACATTGCTACAGAAAATAGCAGGATTTATTAGTTTCTATAACTTTCCAAAGTCTGAAAACAGGCCAGTTTCTAGGCGTAGACAAGCTAGGCAATCGCCACCAATAAGCGCACGTACTGGCCCGAACTTTTAGCAAAGTTGTGATTTCCCCATTGGATCCCCAATCACTGGACTAGAGTACGGTCAATCTGACGATGCCTGTATGCCATTGGATCACAGCGTTGTCAATTGTTGCCTGATTTTTTCTTCATGCAATGTTTGCATTTGGAGCACCGTTAGATCAATGGTTTCTGTCAGTGCTTTGGCAAAAAGACGCTTTTTTTTATTTTGCCATGCAATAAAGCTTAAGTTCAAAGGCCACTTTAGAGTAACAAATGGTTTTATAGGGTTGACTGAAATAATAAATTAAAAAAATAAACAGATAAACATGGTAGTCATTGTTAATATATAAACGCATCCAATTCCAAATGTTATAAAATTAGTTTTAATGAAACAAACTGTCCAAAAGAACTGGTTCATGTAAAATAATTGAACTTCCCATAACTAATGTTACACTTGGCTCATAGATGAAACATTAAGAAAGACGACATGGCGGAGTAACTTAGAGCGTAATATTACAACAAAATATAACCAAAAACAACCACAAAAGTCAGTAGGCATATCAGTAATATCAATCATTATGAAATGCAGGTGAATGGATGCAAAACATGATATAAGGCCACAGAATTGGAGCACGGCTCTGGCAAACTGCTCAACCCACAGAAGAGCTGCCGTCTCCACGAACTCTTGTACCAGGTTTAATGTTCATCAGCTGGAAAAATGGCTTTGAAAGTGATTCAACGATATCTTCACTCCGTGTCATAATCGCAATAGAATTTGAATGATTATTAAAACTTTCCATCTGGTATAGTCAATGATGTAACTACAGAAGTGTCAACTGTCAAGTTTTAAATAGGAACAATATCAAAACTCTTTGGTCATTTGAGCAAGATTAAATGATCTATGCTAAGCTAAGCTAAAAGTGCTAACACCAGACCCAAAGATCGGCTGAATGGATTCAAAAACAGTAAAACTCAATTGTTTAACTCTAGGGGAGTTGGAAAATTCGCCTATTTAACAAAAACAAAAAAAAGTGATGTTATTTTAAAAACATCTTCTAAACGTCTGTTTGACATCTAATAGGAGACGTCAAATGAGCAAACACGTCTAGCAGATTAAAATCTAGACGTGTGCTTTCGGGGTTATAGTATTTGGTGTGAATGGGCTAAATAAGATAAATGAAGCCGCACTTCAGTAAATGCACGTCTGGATCTACGTAATTGAGGTAAGTCACCGTTTTCTTTGTTCTTTTATATTCTCCATTAAAAATGCAAGGCCGCACAGCCCCGCGCTGCAAAATGTCTGAAATGCATGAATGTTTCAGGCAACTTTCATGTTAGCGAGAGAGAGAGAGAGAGAGAGAGAGAGAGAGCAGCCAGAGCTTCATTCTCTCTCTTCAAAGCAACCGTGTTCTAAAAATATCCAGACTGTAGTCCAGAGATCGAACGCAGACGATTGCTGTTCTGATCTTGGACTCGACATCAAGATGCATGTGCACGTGAACTGAGAGGCGCGTCTCAACACATCTGTCGGTCCCTCGTCAGTCGGTTCCTTCGGAAGACATCAGAGCGTTACTGCAAATAACAAAGAGAAAGATCGGGACGAACATGTGGGCATTTTGCATTAAACATCACAGACTGGAACTGGACTGTGACATGTTCTGAAGATTGGCATGTGCAGAACTCCCTGCTATGATGATAGGGTGTAGTGATGGTTGCTAGGGCGACGCTGTTTGGTTGCTAGGTGGTTTGACTTTGATGCGACAAGAAGACTTTAAATCTGTAAACAGAATAGTGCTGGAAAAACACATTACATTTTTTTCTTGTCTTGTCAGTGGAAATACAGTATAAAACTAGTTTGACTGTACATAATACATATAATAAAGGGATCTCTCTGTGATTGCTTGGATTCCTACTGAAAATACTGGATTTTACCAGCGGAATTGTCAAATGTTTGCGAAATGTTTTCATAAAATTTGCAAAACCAAAACACATTGGTTTGATGGTAAAAATCATGGATTCTTGAAGTTCCTCGAGGTTGTACAGATGCTAATGGACAAAATCTAAGGTCTTGTGCCTCTGTTTGCCCCGTCCATGACCCACATCTTCTCAGAGCTCTATAAAAAATGCAACTGAGAGATTGATGGATGAAAAAGGTCTTAAAAATACAAGACCTGAATGTTTCTAAAGTGGTCCGAGAGGTCATTACCGGTCAAGGGCTTTCAGTCCTGAAGCTCTTATGCTAATAAAAGCTTCCACGAACCAGCCGTTTGCTGAATATTTCCATGTATTCGGCCGTGTCTGGCTTCAGTATCTAGGAGTAATTAGCAGAGCATTAGCTGTAGCAGACAGAAGATGCGCGGCCTCACGTTTGACCTGTGGAGTAACTGATGGAAGCTTGTATCAGATCCAACGCTCGTGTCCACCTCCGACAGCTGAACCTAACCGATCCGTTTGATCCGGTAATAAACTCAGAGGTGATAAGAGAGACAAATACAGCTGGTGGAAAGAGATGGGATGGAGGGCTTAAGATTAGAGGGATTCGATTTCCTGTAGGGCTTAGTGTGTAGAGGCATTCATATAAAACTAGCAGAAAAAAAAAAGACTCAATTTGCCCTTTTTGCATGCAGTGGTTTCACTTCTGGACCTAAAGTAAGAGTACATCCAAAAGATGAAAATCAGCTAAAAATGTTCTCCAAGATGTAGACGAGTTTCTTCATCAGGTTTGTAGAAATGGTGCATTGCATCAGTGTCTCATCAATGGATGCTCTGCAGTGAATGGGTGCCGAGCTGATAAAAACATCACAATAATCCACAGCACTCCAGTCCATCTTTAACATCTGGAGAAGACCGAATCTGAAACAAATCCAGCAAGACTTCATGATGTTCTTATCAGCTGTTTGGACTCTCATTCTGACGGCACCCATTCACTGCAGAGCATCCATTTCTGAGCAAGTGATGCAATGCCACATTTCTCCAAATCTGATGAACTGTAAAATCAACGGATTTCCTGCATAATCATTTACACGTCACCGAAACTCCTGTTAGCGCAGACAAAACAAACCTCAGGGATCATTTACGATATTAATGAAGAAAACATTTGCATGATTCTGCACCAGGCATTCATCCAGAATAGCTAATTAGCTAATAAGAGTTAATTACAGCAGGCTACTACTGTAATTGCCGGGCGTTTGACACGCATTGTTCCAGGTAATGGATTGTAACTGGTCATGACATTCTCCTAACAGCGTCTTTCAGAGGGAAAGAGTTTTACAGAATAAAAAAAATAAAATAATTAGTCATGTTGATTATGGGAAAAAATACTATTTTTAAAGCAACTCTGATTGTACGAGCCATTTTCAAATTAATTTTATTTTATTATTAATTATAATATAACTATAAGTAATACTTATAATACTACTACTAATAATAAATAGCACAATATTATAATTGTATTTATTTATTATTATGATGTTTTATCATACTGCTGTTGCAGTCTAAAGCATGGTAATTAGGGCTGGGATAAACGATTATTTTTTAAACGATTAATCTAGCGATTATTTTTTCGATGCATCAATTAATCTAACGATTAATTTTTCCAGACCGATTCGATTTCAATTATCTCCCCATTAATTGACTACTAACAATTTATACATGTTGATTTACATATCTGAATGAAAAACACATGAATTCCTTAACATTGCAATATATGTGTATTAAAATGACAAAATAAAAGACTGACTATATGCATTACTTTGCACTTGTATAGAGATAGCATTCAATAAAACCTTGAAGCCTTGAAAACACATAGCTTTCTGAAACAAGCTTACTGAACACATAGGGCCTAGCTTACTGAAAAAAGTTCTTCTTTCAGATGAAAATAACAACAACTTGATGTCTAGCATTCAATTAAAAGGTCACCCAAAATACTTGTTTAGAGCAATTGAAAGAATACAGTAACCAATGTAAACTTGAGGGCTTTAAGCTAATACAGAGAGTGCTTTCCAAAAAAAATAAATAAATAAATAAACATTAACAGTGGGAGCCAGCAGCCTGTCATGGAGAAAAAAACATCTCCGAATGCTCCACGTGAAACTTTGGCGCTCGCCCTTTTTCTATCGTGTCTAATGATTTTGGTTAATATGCAGGAGGGAGAGAGAGTGAGAGAGAGAGAGCAAGAAGCGCTCGTGTTGTTTGAAGACTGTGAGTGCGCGAGCGCGCGTGAAACTTTGGTGTTTCGCCCTATTTCTATCGTGTTTAATGATTGTGATTATGTGCACAAGGGAGAGATAGAGCAAGAAGCGCTCGTGTTGTTTGAAGACTGAGTGCGCGCGCAGCCGGGGCTCTCTCTCGTACGCGCCCTGTCACTGTCACTCACTGATCAAATAAGGCTTTGACATCCGCCAAAAAAAAAAAAAAAATAAATAAATAAAAAAAAATAAACTCAATAGAGAAAAACCCCTGGATTGGTTATAACATTGGACAGAATGTTGATTCGGCCATCGCGTATATTCATCGCACATAAGGTAAACATTTTGTAAATGTTTTTTAGAGAAATAAAAACAGGTCGACGAATCGATGCGCATATTTTGCGTCGACGTATTTTTTTCGTCGACTTCATCGATGACCTCGACGCGTTGTCCCAGCCCTAATGGTAATATCAGGATGGTTTCTTGTGGCTTTACTACATAATAACTTTTGACGTACGAGATTAAGAGGCCCACGGAATTACTATATCAGGCAAAATATTATTAGCATGACATTTTCCTCTGCACTGGATGGAAACCTTGGTGGAAGTATTCATAGAGACAGTTGTGTGAAGAGCATTGTTAGTTGTTCTCTGGCTTGTTACTGGGTCGTGGGTTTGATTGAGGACGCTGTATCTCGATTAACCACTGAATACTGCTATACTCACGCGTCTCAGTTCACAGCATTCAAAACCAGACCCAGAGAAAAGTGAGGACAAGGCCGTCTGAGAGAAGATCATCACTGGACTCCGAGCAGAAAACAGACGAGTCTTTCTTGCCATTGACGTTTATCTAGACACTTATCTCTATTCATCATTCTATGTCTCATTCTTTACACCCATCTATTTATCTATCTATGCATTTATCCTTTCATCTGTATATCCATTGCTGTCATTCACCTATCCACCAATCTTTCTACCAGTCTATCCATCCATTAGCATCAATCTATCAATTGTCTTTCCATCCTTCGATAGATGTTTCCATCAATCTACATATCTATTTACTCTTCCATCTCTGCATCCACCCACCAATTTTTGACCCAATCTATCCACCCATTTATCAATCCATCCATCCACAAACATCTACCATCTATCAATCCAACATCCATTCATTTACCCATCAATCTATCTATTAATCGTCTATCCATCCTTCCATCCGTTCATCAACATTTCTATCCATCTAAATATCTATTTACTCTTCCATCCATCCATCCAGACATTTTTGTACCATCAAGCTTCCATCCATCCATCCATCACTGTTTCTACCCATCTTCTTATCTATCCATCCATCCTTTTATCTCCGTTCATCAACATTTCTATCCATCTAAATATCTATTTACTCTTCCATCCATCCATCCAGACATTTTTGTACCATCAAGCTTCCATCCATCCATCTATCACTGTTTCTACCCATCTTCTTATCTATCCATCCATCCTTTTATCTCCGTTCATCAACATTTCTAACCATCTACATATCTATTTACTCTTCCATCCATCCAGACAGACATCAAACTTCCACCCATCCATCACTGTTTCTACTCATCCGTCCATTCCACATGTAGTAAAGGATCCAAAGGACTGATGCCACGTCCACACGGAGACATGTTTCTGTGAACACGCACAAATTCGGATAGGCGTCTCGTCCACACGGATCCAGCGTTTTTTTGCTTCAGAGCAGTCGTATGTACTGTCCAGTGATTGTCTTGTTCATGCGGCGTGAAATTCCTCACAAAAGGCCAGAGCTGTTGAATCCGTCCTTCACACCCTCACCCTGCCCCCTAATTTATGATGTGCTGTTGCACCAATTAGCACTGTAGGACCATGAGGCACAACGCAGGTGTCCCGGTCCACACTCGCCAGAGAGAGGGACGCGTTAATGACTCGCTGTCTCACTGCTTCCGTGTCAGAGAGAGCAGAAGTGGAGATGACATTCTGCTTTGTGGGCGTTGAGAAAAACACACGTCGAGAAGGATCTAAGGGACTGAGAGGAGGTTTGGGCTGCAGGCCTCGTCGCTCCATCAATGAGTCAGTTGACCTTTGACACCTCTGGTAAAGCATATGAAGTGTTATACGGACACAGGCGGCAGTTCTGGAGCTAGAGAGCATGTTAGAATTACATTATACATATGTTCTTCAAAGAAAATGTGCATATTGCATAACAAGCCATTACTAGGGCAGGTAGCTAAATATAAAGCACATGCTTGATGCAATCTTAGAGGTGAATCTCTAAGTGGCTTTCATTATGTTTGTCATACTTTAATTATAATGGACTTTAGAGTCGGTTGTTCAGCTAGCATGCTACTTATAATGAATACTGTAATAGCTTTCCAGCTAAACATCTGCCCACTTGGGTGAACCATTATATATTTTTATCATCATAAAATAAAATGCATGTTTTGATGTAATTTCAGAAAAACTAAAAAAAGAACATAAAAATGCAAAACTTCTAAAATGAGTCTAAAAGTACGAAAGCAATGTATATAATTAATATTTACTTTTTTGTTATTATAAAATAGAATGCATGTGTCGTTTTTATCAAATGAACATTAATAGTATATGGAATAAAATCACCTAACTTTATAAAAAGAAAGATGCATTTTAATTTATAATAATATTAATAATAATAATAATAATATCAAAATAAGGTTATTTGACTAAATAAATTGATCAGTAATTACTTCAACAGAAGCTTCTTAAAAATCAGCCAGAAATTGTTAGCTAACTCAAGTTCAATACACTTCATGTGATATTCTGTTCTCGAACACAAAGACTTTCAGACTTTTTAGGTGTGACTTGGCCTATTTTGTGACGAGTTGTGAAAAATGGTCTCACAGAGAAAGTTGAAGCTGCTCACACCTGATTGGAGTCTCTTTTGTAAGTAGTCTAAACAATGAAGCAGTCCCACAATAACTCCCGTCCCGCTTGTGTTGACCTCAGCCAGACCCAAAGAGCTCAAATCCCTAATCTGAACACCGGACTGCAGTGATGGACGACGCGGGTCGGAGCAAGAGGGACATGTCCCCGTGTCCCCTCGCGTTTCTAGACATGATCTCATGCATTTGTAATGAGTGGGAAATTTTATCATCTGTCATAGTAGTGACTCTCCTCCAGGCAGCGAGCTGACTAAGTGTTTAATATCGGAAATGCAATATTAAAAAGCGTTAGGTTGGGAATTATCCATTACGCCCGAGAGGATGGGAAGACCGCCACTGTCATGTCTGGCAAAGCCACTTAACCAGTACATTCAGAAGAAGCAGCAGTTTCCAGAGACACCTGCTCAATCGCTGCATTTTCAATCATGTGCTGGGACTCGAACAGAATAGCAGAGAGGAGATGAAGAGCCGAGTAAATGATCCAGGTGCTACAAGCTGGTTTGGGGAATCAAGTTAATGGAATAGCTTGTGTAAAATACTCGTGTTACATCATCTCATTTCAAACTCGACCCACGGAGTGCAGAAAGATTACCAGAAAAGAAGTCTGAAGAGTGAAATATATTGAAATTTAAACAATTTAAATTCAAATTCAAAAGCAATATTATAAAATCTCTTAAAACCAACACGGAAGTGACTAAAACTCAAAAGGGAGTCAATCCCATAGATTCCCCATGATAAAATGGCCAAATTTATAGCAGAAAAAAATAAATAAAAAAATAATAACTTTACAGCCTGGTACAAAAATAAAATTTTGGTCTATACAGCTTTTTTATAACGTACCCTTTTTAATTATATTAAGCCTTAAAGTTCTTTATAATTAATGTCACTTGAGTGACAGGTGGACTGCCACTGCTGTCAATGCCGCCAAGCTAAGTGGGCGTGGCTTCAGCAACCAGCTCCCGCCTTTTTGCCCATTTTCGATTATCCATGAGTGACACGCTGCCAAGTTGGCGAAGGCCACCTCCACACACTTTTGGCTTCAAAACACTCTTCAGAAACCAATGTGTGACTTCATAGACACTACGTCCATGTTTTGGACGACTACATTAAACAAGATTTGATTGCACTGTCCATTGTATGAAAAAACTGCACAGAAAGGTGCAAACAAAACAAACCAAACAAAAAAACAAGCATACAGGTTAAAAACAGGTGAGTTCATTTTTGGCTGAACTCTTTATTTCCGACATTTAAAGACTCTGTGTCCATTTTTAATGGTTTTTCTTTGCACATCTCTGTCCTGACCACAGGAAATGCCCCACACATCTGTTCCTGCTGATAGGCTCCAATCCCTTCCATACGGACGCCAGCTAAATCCACCTCGGGGCGTCTTCAGGCCACTGAGGAGCACCACTGCCATTGTTTCAGGGGTCCGATTGGCCGATGACAAACGTTAGCATGACATCCCATCTGGAGCGAACAGAGGGGACTTTCTGAGAGCATAGATAAGACTCAAACGTGGGGTCTGAGTGGCTAACTGCTAGTCGATACGCCTGTAAAACCAAACGTGGTTAATGTCAAACTAACCCTAACCAGTATTATTTACATTGTGGGAGATCACATGACTGCTGAACACACGTTACTGCTTTTCCTTCATTATCCAGTGCATAATTAATTAAGTGTTAAAAAAAAAAAAAAAAACTTTCCCAACACACCTATAAATAGGCACAATTGAGGTCTATAAAATGAAGTATAATTATAAAATCTCGTACAATACCAAATCTGATAGAATATAATGTGTCCAATAACCAATTTGCCTTTTTATTTGTTGGTATATAATGACTACATATTTTTTTGTAGTTTTGCATTAATTCTAGCAATTTTGACATGTATCTGTTCCTGTATTAGTAATAATAATTGAATTATTTGCCAAAATTTTAACTTAAAGGTTTACTTTTTTTTTATTATAAAAAAAAAAAAAAAAAAAAACACCCAAGAGTGGAAAAGATAAGTAGTTTTTTACTCAAATTAATGCAGAACTAAAACAAAAGCTAAATTCTATGCATATTAATAATAATACAAATTAAGTCAGTTAATGCATTGTTTTGGGGGAAAAATGCCATGACCAAAATAAAAACTTATTCACAAAGTTATATCTTTTTCTCAATTTAATGCATCAGGAAGTTAAGAAAACCTAAATGAATGCGAAACTACAACAAAAGCAACATGGTATGCATAATATTTGTGATATTTTGACTATTGTTTCTCCCACAAATCTTCAATAATAATAATAATAATATTTATTATTATTCTTCGGGGTGATCCAAAAACATGTGGGGTGCTTTTCTTCACACACACATACATTGAGAGGCTCCATTTGAACATTTTAAATCACTGATACCAACATCATTCATGGGAGAAACCCCCCCCCCCCCAAACAATTTCATGAACCTGAAGACCCTGTAAACTAATGCACACGTCTCTAACAGTCAATAGGTCAAACCTGAGGAGTGATTTGAAGCCCAGTTGACCTGACTCGTCTCGTCCCGGTCGCAGCAGGTACCACACAGATGTGTCTGAGAGGAAAACACACCATAATGAAGCTGCTTTTCCTTCAGAGTATGAAGAGGTGTTTGTATTAATCGAGCCTCTTTTGTTTGCTTTCCTCAGACCTCCTCACACACAGCTCCGGTCATTACTCGCTCGGCTGGGCATATTTGTCTTCCTTTCGGGGTCTCGAGCGACAGCTGATTTACGTTACCTGAAGGACCTCTGACAGAAAAAGCTTCAATGATTGGAGCTTTAATTCGGCCAATTATGCAGCTAATTCGCTAATTTACAGCTCAAGTGAAGCACGACTATGAAGGAGGCAATTGGGCTTCACTTTACAACACTTTAAAGCAGTCGTCAATGAATGCCCAATCGCTCAAAACAAGGGCAGGATGTATTTCACTAATACAAAATAATACAAATAAATAAAAATAAGGCCTTTTCTTTAAAGCTGCAGCATATCCCACAATCCCCGGGTCAAGTATCAATTACAAGCTCACAACAAAACGTCACTTATCATGTTAACCAGATAAGCATGCCAAGATAACATAATGCTCATGTAACTTAATTTATGGTTAACCTGATAGCTCAAGAGCCATGTTACTGGTTTGCATGCTGAACAATTCACATGCTAAGCTAACTAGCATAAGTCAACAAACATAGGCACGGTCAAATTAAGAAAGATATTTCTCAGGAATGGTAATGAATATCAAAAATCCATTCAGTTATTTCTGTGCGGCTCTGTGTAAAGATAATCTGATCAGATTTTAGAGAAAATTGGACAAATGTTATATGAGGAGTAGGCAAAAAAACAGTTTTTCTATTTACTTCAAAATGGTGGAAAGGCTCATTTATGGAAAATGACAAATTAAATATCCTCATAATTGGACAATATTTTCAAAAGTTTTAGCAAAAATCTTTATATCTCTGGAACACTAGGTGGCGCTGTTTTCAAAATTCTAAGGCACCTCTGGGACATGACATCGATGATTCCTACCAATTTATGTGTTGATATGTTAAATTGTTCAAAAGATATTGCAATTTATGTTTTTTTTGTTTTAAAAATGGCAGATGGCGGTTCATTTGATCCTGGCAAAATCGACACCCACCTGTTTCAGCAAGAGCCAAGGAACCATAGACACCAAGATCATGATTTTAAGATCATGAACAGTTCGGCGCTTGGTCCATAAAAAATATTATCATTTATATTATTAACAATATTATTATTATTATACTATAGATACACGTAAAAATTTCTAAAATTAAAAGTAATTATAATTAAAATATATTAAATAATAATAAAAAAAAAAAAACCAGGATATGATTCACCCAAACAAAAAAAAAAAAAAAAAAATATATATATATATATATATATATATATATATATATATATATATATATATATATATATATATATATATATATAAAAAAAGAGATATATATATATTTATTAAGTATTTCTAAAAGACCTTTACATCTCAGCGTTACTTTCGTGTCAAAAAAAGAAAAAACGAAGAGATATACAAATTATAAATATTTCTTTACCATAAATGAATCAAAGGCTTTTTTATTTTATTTTTTTTACTATTTTTACCAATATGTCAAAGTATCCTAGAGTTAAAGAATTGTGGAAAAAGTGCTCAAGTGTCATGAAATTAATGTCACAATGCAATTTTTTTTTTTAAAGAGTAAAGGTAAACAATGTAAAAATGCTTTATTTTTCTTCAAGCAAACTCTTTTTTTTTTATTTATTTATTTTTTATTCTGGATTGAAATACGACCTTAACGTGTACTTGGGGTATTTTATGTCCTCATGCGTATGCTTCTTTGTTTATCTGTTTGATTTGGAAAAGGAATAAATGTGTTTTGAGTGTTACATAATGAACGCTGCGCTGGAGAGATCAGTGTCATAAGGTTACTCTGCATACTCTGCATAAAAACCGCAGAGCGCTGCGACTGGCGGGTGCTCACGAGTTCAACATAATGAATGTGTAACTCTGAATTAGCATGCAGCGTTTCACTGATATTATAGGCAGGTCACAGCAAAGGACCACTTCATAAATAAACATCCAGCGCTGTTTCCCCATGGCAACCGCTTTCTACGACCATACACATCAATTTAGAAGTCATCAAAAATAACATTAAATATTCAATTGTAATGCTAATTAAATGCCAATTCATCCGTCCAAAGGTGTGGAATTTCAGCACACACGGATTTCGTGCTAAAGACAGGACTTATGTTAGGAGCCAGTGTATGGAAGGCTCTCGGACAGCAGAAGAGAGAGTTTGTATGGACTCCAAATAGTGGGTTAATAGTAAGGTTGTCAATTTTATGAGACTTAGCTTTGAGCGCTGCTGTAAAAGCCTGTGACAAGGTTAAACTTGTCCGAATGTATCCAGTTTTCATCTAATAGGAGCTGATCGCTGGCTGTCTGATATCCGTCTGTCTGTGGATGAAACAAGGTCGCCTGGATTTCACAAACAAGAAAAAAAAAAAAAAAACATTTGTGTAAAACCAGTTTTCACTCAGATATTGCTAGTCAACTTCACACTTCAAAAACTCTCTTTACAACTTTGAAAAATAATTTTTACAGTGAACATTGTAAGTGATGTAGGTGATGTGTGTTTTTTTTTTTTTTTTTAGAAATTTTTGACCATTTGCCCTGGTGTTAGCATGTTGCTAAGCTAATGTCAAAATGCACTGAAATATTTTAAATAACACATTGAATTAAGTGTGTACTTTTGAATAAGAAAGACATATATATTTGTAAAACATAGTTCAATCCTCTATTTACAACTTCAAGATATAATTTTTACAGTTTGGTTGTAATGTATTTTGAGTTTTTTTTTCTTTTTCCGTTTAAGCTAATTGCACAATATTCTCAATTAATACTTCTTCATTGGTACTTTGAGGTATTTAACAGAATATATTTAGAATTTGCATTACTCTTACTCATCCAGGAGGGATTTATTCACAGTTCGCCAAAATGCATTCTGGGATAAAAATAAGTACCAAATGGTACCAAAAAACAAGCCAATGAATTCCTGCTATAAAACAAAGATTAAACTAGTTTACTGGTCTTCCAGCCTGCTTTTCAAAGGGGTTTTTGGACATTTGTCCACATGGAGAATGCATTGCGTACTTTAACTGTGTCCTAAGTTAACAATGGTGCACTTAATCAATTTTGTGTATGCTGAAAAAAAACAAATTGGCTTAAAAACAATTTTTACTCAAAATTGCTAGTAAATTTGACCAATAAACATTTAAGAGTAGAAAGTGAGATTGTATTTGCTCACAAATTTTACAATAATCTTCATTTACAACATTGCACATTGTAAAAGGTGATATATTTTTGTAATAAAAAATACAAAAAAAGTTGTGTTAGTCAGTTAGTCCTCGATCAGAATTCTGGAGTATTGCATCATGGTATATATTTCCATTATATTCACCAACATTTTGGAGGGATTCATTTGCAGAGTGTGCCACTATGCATTCTGGGATTCCATTATGCACAAGAATCCCTAATGCTACTAGAAATATACTTTATTTACAACTTTGAAAAAAAAGTTGCAGTAAAGATTGCACGTAACATTTTTTTGTGTTTGCCTGATTTATGCTCTAATTTAACAATGATGCACAAAATAAACCTTGTACACCAAATTAAAAAATAAAATAAAAAGTGATGTAGAACATTTTCACTCAGAAACTTTCACAATTACAAAAAAAAAATTGTCATTTTGGAGGAACGAACTTCGAAGCACAAAGGAGAGAGCAAAACAAAACACTGGTCACGAAGTGGAAGTACAAAACTAGCATGTCGAAGATTTCGATATAAGCAAAAATGTTTTACTTGGCTGTTCCCGTGAGACCAGAACCTCTTTCACACTGCACATTGGTCCCAGATAATTGCTAGAAAACTGCCGGAGTACCTTATGTGTGAAGATCCGGTGTCCTGCAGAGTTTATCTCCGAATTATTTCAACACACCTGCCTGGAAGTTTCAAGTATGCCTAGTAAGACCTTGATGATCTGGTTCAGGTGCGTTTAATTAAGGTTGGAGCTAAACATAGCAGGACACCAGCCCTCCAGGACCGAGTTTTGAGAAACCTGGTTTATAAAGGTTTAAATATGAGTATTTATCTTACACAAATGCATTGCTTCAGGAGGCCTTTATTAACCCCACAGAGCTGTGTGGAGAATATTTAATGATGGATGGACACATTTTTTGGGGCTTCGAAACCTTAAAACCCATTCACTGCCGTTATAAAGCTTGGAAGATCCAGGACATTTTTTATATATATAGCTTGCTAGTGAATTTTACAATTAATCACAAAGAAATAGCAAGAGACACTGAAATAATCGTGACATTTTTTGAATGACTGAAATAATGTTTTCTTGTTAAATGTAGATAAAAGCCTTTATTTTTTCATGTATTTGTGTTCTAAAAAACATTTGCCAAAATAGGGCAGAATAATTATGCTATTTACTGTTAGCAAACAGCCTTTGCGTCACAATCCTTTGTGTCTCCAACATTTGGAGCAGAATCTCTGAACTGAAGACAAAAAAAAAAGTTCGTCCAATCATGTCAAAGCCCTCATAAAACCACCCTCAGGCTGCTTTTCAATAATCCATTACTGTGTGCATAAGTTTCGAACACCTAAAAAGGCACTTCAGACTTTCCATCAATGCAAAAGAATGAGAGACAATGTGAAAGACCATTTCCTTTGAAAACCTGAAAGGGTGCTTTCTCTCACCAAACCATAGCTGAATACAGAACAGCTCGTGTTGTAAAAAGCCAGATGAGGGGTCTGTCAAATAAAGATGTGTTCAATCCCTAACACACTCACCTACATCCAAAAAACATTTAGCAATTACATATACTTGAAGATCGCTTACAAGGTTGTTTGAAGATCAACAAGAGCTGCCAATCTCTAATCTAAAGTGAAGAAACTTTCCACGTAATGAACATTCACCACGGCCCTGAGGTAAAGAGATGCAATCCCACAATCCCTCGTTCTACTCACTGATCTACAGGGGCTTTTCACAGTCCATCACACTGTCAGCAGCTCTTAAAGTACCTTAAACCAAAAAAGAAGTGGAATATAACATTTACTTGGTAGAACAGCAAAAATAGCACAAGTTTGACATGTTGCATAAGACATTCGGTGCGAAACCATCAATATTCCAGTGCATTTTGACCTGGTTATCATATGCAAGACCATCATTTGAAAACAATTTACAATAAAATCAAATGCTCTTCAGAGGTTATAGTAGTGCTTTTCAAAGGACTCGGTACCAGTGGCAAATTTACAGTGTTTTCATATAATATAAAAAGACAGAGCTGTAAAACGTACATTTAAAATACAACATAGCATCTATATCTCGATTCCATCAAGCTTCCGAAATTCTCCCGCCGTGCAAAACTGTTCATAACGAGCTAACCAGCCACTGTGAGCTAAACGAAGCCACTTCCATTTCTAAAGCACTGGAAGTCACTGGCAGGTTGCTGCTTTTCAACCTCATTCGCCCTGTCATGGGACGCACTTAATTACGCCGCATTTCTAGCCACACGTCAAGACAATGTGCCTGCGGGGTGCTGATCCGGGCTCTTTGCTCGCTGTGGGGAAACGCGCTCTGACACGCCGGGTGGGTTGAAGCCGGTCGTGTGGCCGGCAGCTTTCACACCTCTGATGGAGCATGGAAACACGGGAAGCTGAAAGTGACCTTCATACTGGGCTGAACAAAAGATGATGGAATCGACTGACTGAGGTTATTACGGTTGAAGAGTCATTTAAGGCGATAATAGAAGCTAGAGGGAACATTTACCTGTCTTGGGCCACTTAATGGCCATTCATAACAAGAACGATAGCTAAAACGATAACTATAATGATAACACTATACGCTTGACATGAAGCGTAACCATTCCTGGGTCCAAATGCTTTATCAGATCTCAAAAGCAAACAACAAATGGTGCTAATATATTTATCTTCTTATAGATATCTAAAATGGCCAGTTAGGTATATATGCATATATCAATGGTATATAATTTAGTAGGGAAGCTAGGGATATGTCCCTACCAATATCAAGTGACTACTTAAAGGTGGTATATGATGCTGCTAAAAAGAACATTATTTTGTGTATTTGGTGTAATCAAATTGTTTATGTGGTTTAAGGTACAATTTGTGGTTATTTGTGGTTAACATGGTTTAAACTATTGGAAACTAACCATTTCTTGATGTGAAATAATGACCTACCAACCACGAACCATAGCATTTAAAAGCATATACAGCATATGCATCTTAAAAAATATATAATGGAAAAGGTCTTTATTTTTTTGCAATTGAATTTTTTTAAAAGCAAACTTTCTTATATTCTAGACTCAATGCACACAAGCTAAACATTTTCAAGAGTTTTTCTGTTTTAATTCTGATTGTTATGACTTAAAAAAAAATTATTAAAAAAGTATCTTAAAAAAAATTAGAATATTCAATTTCCGAGCTTGATTAGTTTGATTAATATTGAGTATAAATACTGGATATCTCTTGGTCTAGTTTAGAACAGGCAACCACAATTATTGGAAAGATTACTGACTTGACAGTTGTCCAGAAGACAATCATGAACACCCTCCACAAGGAGTGTAAGCCACAGAAGGACATTTCTGAAAGGGATGCTGTTCACAGAGTGCTGTATCAAAATATATTCATAGAAAGTTGACTGGAAGGAAAATGTGTGTTAGGAAAAGGTGCACAATCCATAAACATCAGAATTAAAACAAAAAACTATATTTCAGTTTGTGTGCAATGAAGCTAGAATATAAGATATTTTGCTTTTTTGAATAAAGTTACAACAAAAAATTACTTTTCTATGATATTCTGATTTTCTGATATGCACCTGTATCTCCTGACGCGAGCGAATCTCTACTTTAAACCAGGAAACCTGAGATAAAGGATGCTCTTTCATCCATCCCCTGCTGCTTCTGTCTATACTCAAGCATGTCAAGCAGGTGCCATTACCCCTCCGACAGCCATATGTATGAAATATAAAAGCTTTAATGCAGCACTTTGCCCATGAAAAGCAAATCCACCCTAAACAATGAAAGACTCGACGCTAATGGCAGCTCTGAAAACGGAGCGTGACCTACTTCAGCACCAGAAACTAATACCGAACAAATTCACAGACTATTCGTCATAAAACGTCATTATGCATTATTTCACAAGAAGATGGCGTAAACACACATAGTTAACACACACCTTGTCAGTGGCGATGTAATACCTGATGGACCTCACGCTGGTCGAGATAATAACTGAGAAAACACACATCCGTCTTAAATTAGCATATTGCGTAATTTACTTTTACCTTCTCAAAAACGAAGGAATAAAATGCCTGCTATCATGCAAGACCTTACCTGTCATTATAGTGTAAAAACATCTTCTGTTTATATCCACATCATTACACCAGCCTTCTAGGGAGATATAATTTTAGACCAAGTGTCTAAAAATGTTTCAGCTCGTAAACAACCTAAAAATATCATATATTTTATTTTGTCCCCATCTGGGAAATAATTGCGAAACCCATTGTCCAACTGCTGACACAAACGTCCCAGTGAATCTCTAATGAGCGAGCCAGGTCTAGTTTATCTCCAGCCACCGGAGGTCACATGCCAGCTAATATTGGCTGTTGTCTTGCTAACAACCTGGAGTGTCACTGACTAGCTGTCTTCAGCATTTGTTGACACCAGCATCTCGCCAAATTAAGCCCACATCGATGATGTCAAGATTGGGAATTTGTTACTCAAGTTGGTATTCAACCATCAAACTTTGGACACATTGGATTGTGTTCTAAACCCTAGTGAGCTGTCTTGATGTAGCGTCTACGTAGGGAGCATGCTAAGTGAATGAGGGGTTTGAAACGTTGCAGCAACTCTGAGAACATGATCCCCATAGAGTTAGCATTTCGCTAAGCTAATGATACAATACTCTGATGAGCATAAAAATACACCAAAAAAGGGTTAAATAGAGGCATTTTTCATTAGTTTGAACTTTTTACGGAGAACTGGAACTAGAGATGGGTCATATCAACCAACAACCAATTAACTATTATTATTATAGCAATTATTAGTTGTGCTTTAGCATGCTAACGTTCCAACAATACATTTACAGACAATTACTGACAGATTTAAAATATGAAATTGACATCTTGCGTCTTGTCTCGCAAGCCAACAAATTTGATTCCTAAAGACCGACTAGCCAACGTTGAATCTTGAACCTACACACACTTGGACATTCAGTAGCATAAGGGACATTATGTATGTCAAGTGTGAATTCGGGATGCTAGTTCCTCCAACACATGATCTTTGGTAATGGCATAAGTCCCTGTAGCCTGGGGTTCCCGCAGAGCCAGGCTCTCGCTATTTCATCAGAATCAGGAGAAATCAAAGCTTGGAGGACGTCGCTGTCAGGACGGCCCGCGGGTCGAATGATCCATGAGCTTTGATGTGCACCGACGCTCGGGTTGTCGTGTTGTGGACAGTTTCACCTCTAGGCCGGATGGACGTATTTGAAGTAGAATATGTGAGAATGAACAGAGGTATTATCAGTTCAAAAATATATGATGTATAAAAAGAACAAGTGAGATTTAAATGAACATATATTTTTGATCCCTGAACAAGGAAATGGTTGGTTTTGGCAAATGATTTGAACAAAATGGACTGAAATCAAACACTAGATCTCCAGGCTTTTGATTTCAGCAAACCATCACAACAGCTGGACATGATTGTCAATTTTAGCTAGTTTATAATAACCCCCCTCCCAAAGAAAAAACAACCTTAAAATTGTTAAAATTGGCAAAAATAAATAAATAAATAAAAATAAAATAGAAAAATCATTCAGAAATAAATTTCCCTAACAAATCATACATCCATTACTAATTAACCATAATAGTATTCCTGTAGCTCAATTGGTGGAGCATTGCGTTATGAAGCGCAAGGTTGGGGGTTCGGGAACACATGATAAGTAAAAATTGATAGCCTGAATGCACTCTAAGTCGCTTTGGGTAAAATGCTAAATTTGCTAAATGCAAAAAATAATAATTTTAAATTTTATTTGTTCATGGGTAATTTGTAAAAATATATTTTATTATATATAAATAAATAAAATAAAATATATAAAATTGTATACAATATAAAAGTTATTTATTGAAAAATCCAAATAACCAAAATAAAATATTTTTTTTGATACATACTATCAATAATATTAAAAGGACTGTAAATTAATAAAATTAATGTATAAAAAAATGTAAAATATTAAAATTATAATAAACTATATTTGTACATTAAGTTGTATTATATTAAACTATTAAATTCAAATTTAGAAATAAATTTAGAAATTGCTTCAGTTTGCTCTGCTATAAAGCATTTTTTTTTAAAGGTGATCTTAAGATTTTTTTTTATGTTTTAATCTCGTAAATATAAAGCTACACTATTAAAATAAAAATAAAAACTGCTGTTGTGCTACTGAAAATGTAATTAGAAGAAATGAAAATATTTGTAATGTCACAACTTTTAGCTGCTGACCAAAGGTTTTTACCATTTCTGACTTGCATGACTTGCCCCAACATTAATCAAGTTATTGTGAAAAAAAGCTTGTAAAAACATTTAAAGTTTGTTTCATAGAAGTAAGAGAAGCTATCTCTAATTACTAAAAAAAAAAAAAAAAAATTATAATAAGCACAGTTTGATTCAGACAGCTCCTCGGAACATTGTTTATTTTAGTGACCTTCTCCCTTACATTGGTCACTATGGTTCTTTCTTGTTCGAGACACTATCTTTCATGGTAAGGTACAGGGAACTCCTTTTAAGGATTGCAGCCTATAAAAAGGTTAACGTTACACCCAAACGTCTCCTCGCTCCAGATCTCTCAATATGCATGAAAGACCCGTATGGCCCAGTTAAATGATGGCAGCGTAAGTCAAGACGGGGAAGAGCCTGTCCTTCAGACGGAGATGCCGATGCATTACCCAAATAGCTCAATGACTCAGTGTAATTCTCCAAAGAGCCCCTCCAATGATGGTGTGCGGGAGGGAGGAGGCTCCGTCACACTTGCCGAAACTATCAAATGAGTTTGCTTAATGAGCGCCGTGGAGAGTGAAAGCTGTAGCAGGATGGTAAAAGCAGCCGAGTGGATGTACATTCATTCACAAAATGAAAAGCCCTCGCACTAAATTAAATTACTGCTGGAATGGAATCACAGGTGTACTCCGCACCGTTGGAAAGCAATACAGCTAAAAGCCTTTCAGTGGATTAATGCGAGCCCACACCTCCCCCATCGCATCGTGTTTTCCCGCCTTTTTGTTTGTCATCTATCCATGTGCTTATAAACGGCGGCTTTCTGTTGAGCGCCAACAAGCGACAAAAGTCCCATTTCTGGATCGACAAAAGTCCCATTTCTGGATCCAAAATTGTTGCTGGTGAAGCCGTTTTGAAACTTGTGGCATGATGATAATCATATTAAAGTTGAAGTCAAGATACTTGATGCTACTTAAAAGTAGTAGCTACGTCGAAGCTTATTTAGGAGACACAGGATATTAACTAGCAGATGAAAACGGCAGCATTTAAGTAATTTTGTTATTTAAAATTAGATGTAAAACTCCAAAACCTTTGTTTTAGTCTTACATCTTAAAAAAAATTGTTAGGGGGATGGGAAAGATTTTAAATTGACAAAAACTGCATAAATGTAAAAGTTTTCTGAAAAACGTTAACATCATAACTTTTAGTTCGTTACTTGTATGAAGATGTTCTCAAGCATATTTTCTGTTTAAAAATCGCTACATGTATTGCTGAAAAAAGATTGTGAAGTTTGGAACCTTTTTAACGGCTTTTTAACCTTTTTAAATGTTTTAATGGCTAATGTGCTATTGAAAAATTAATTCGCAGAAAATTGTGCCTAACAAATTTTAGTTCAGCAACACTGGGTCCAAGGTTTGCTGTTAGCATGTTCTGTCAGGTTTTCCTTGAATATATATATATATATATATATATATATATATATATATATATATATATATATATATATATATATATATATATATATATAAAGAAAAAAGTTGTTATTGTGTGAGATAAGCTGGTAAAAAAAATGCTTAAATGTGAAAGCAGTTTACACAGGGTTTGAAAACTGTTTAACTAGTTGCATTATTGAAAAATAAAAAAAATAAAAACAAAAATCGCAATTAGCAGGAAAGTACAATCAGTGTTTAGTAACAAGACAAATTCTAGTTATTTATTCACCAGTATTTTTACAACAAGATAAATTTAAATACCAGAACAGGTTTTTAACTTAACAACTTCATAGTTAGTTACACACCAACAAATATATTTTTTAAATGTTTGAACATTTGTAAATATGTCATTTCTAATAAAGGTACAGTAAATGTTCCCTATCTGAAAAATGTAAGTAGTTTCTCACCAACGATTCTGATATTTAGATATTGTAACTCACATGTTTGACTGCAACATCTTTAAAAAAATAGTTATAGGGGAAAAACTATAGTCAGCGGTACTTGTTCTGCAGTTCTTCAATGTAACTCACGCCTCTGAAAGTTTGAACATCTAAAACTCTCAGGATTGAAAGAAAGCCTGCGACGCTGAGGAAGTTAAACAAATCAAATCACTGTGGCTGCCAATAGTTCAACATCAAAAGTGTTGGCATGCTTCTAGTGAAGAAATGTCACAGCGGTTTGTGTGCAGTCATCCTTTCTTTCATAAGCAGAGCGAATATAGCAGAGCTTTTTGAGCCACACAATACAGGGACAAAGCAACCAATTCAAGGATTGATTCTTGGTTAACTGCTGTGAAAAATGAGGGCAATTTCACTTCTGAAGGTAAAAATATCCTGTTTTTGAATGTGATTGTGTAGCAAAAGCAGAGCGTTCTTTTCATGCATACTTGATGCAGTAAACACAAAGTGCAGTGTTTCCACTGACTGTGAATCACGCAGTTAGCACTGCCTTTACTTTTGCAACCCAAAAGTATTTTGCACAAATGCACGCACAAATTGACTTGGTCAGACTGGTTATGTGTTTGACTAGAGCACTGCGGTGAAGATCGTTTTTGGCCGAGTGACATAAACACATCAGAGTGATGGTCATTCAAGTCTTCCTCAACCATAGACACGTGCAACGGAAATATCTCCGTCTGAATGAGCTCGAAAGGTTTTAAAGATTACAGACATCCTCCTCAAGTTTAGTTTTGTCACGATCGGTGTTATGGAAAACACAGAGAGGGAACCAATTGCAGATAAGTCGTTTATTAAGGGATAATCCAGAGGGGTAAACAGTCCAGGCAGGGTCAAAACCAACACATCAATCCACATAAACAAGACATGAACACAAGGCAAGAATTGACGGACATGAATAATACTCTGACATTAAACAAGGACTCCGTAGACACAGACTAAGACAGACAGGGTATAAATACACAGAGGGATAATGAGGTAACAGGAGACAGGTGGGGAACAATCAATTACACAACAAGGAGGAAGGTGACCAAATAAGGGAACAGGAAGTGATCTGGTGACAGACACCGTGAGAAAGGAGGACATCTAGTGGAACCCCAGGGAACAGAACCCAGACACTGTGACAAGTTTAGTCTGAATAGCAAGAAACCACTTTAAATTGATTAAATGGAATAAAATAGTCTTAGTCTGAATAGTCAAGCAGTGAGATGTCACAGAAATAAAGACAAAATTTCCTTTTTTGTCTTCGCTACTACTGAAACTGGATACTATTTTTTTTTTTTGACAACTCTGTCTAAACCAGCAAATATATATATATGTGTATATATATATATATATATATATATATATATATATATATATATATATATAAATACATATATATATATAAAGTCTGAATGGTCAAATACTGCAAGTAAATAGAGTTATATTTCCCCCTTTTTTGTCATCATCAATACTGAAACCGGTACTGTAAATATTAAAAGATATTGAATACCTGATTTGATTTAAAATATGATTTAAAATGCGATAGTCTGAATGATCAAACAGAGCAAGTCAATAGAGCTGAACTTTGTGTGTGTGTGAGTGTGTAGGGTGAGGGGGGGGGGGCATGATAAATAAATAAATACATAATAAAAAAAATTTCCAAGTGTGCATTTTTTTGTGCAAAATCAACCAAAATTTACTTTATTTATTAAGAAAACTCAATTAAGTCCACCAATGATTGACTGTGAAGCCAAAATATGCATGTTTGTAAGAAACAAATCCATCAAGCTGTTTTTAACTAAAATATGAGTCAATGATCCATAAAAACGCTTTATCCAGTGAAGAAGTGCATCTCCTGTTGTCTCTCACATCAGAATCCAGACACATATTAGTGTAGAGCTGTTTAAACACTGCTTGATCTGTGCAGATTTCTCTCCTGATTCAGACCAGAACACTGTTTCACTGGAGGAAGTGTTATTATGGATTATAGACTCTATGTGTTTGAGTTGAAAACATCTTAATGCTGGATTTGTTTCAGCTTTTGTCTTCTCCAGATGTTCACTGATGGACTGTGGATTACTGTGATGTTTTTATCAGACTCTCATTCTGACGGCACCCATTCACTGCAGAGCATCCACTGATGAGACACTGATGCAGTGCTACATTTCTCCAAACCTGATGAAGAAACAAGCTCATCTACTGTAGATCTTGAAGGACCTGATTATGCGACGATTTTAAGCAGATTCATTTTCAGACAATAACAAGTCAGAACAGCTGAAATTACATTAACGCGAGATTATTATTATTCTTTTTTTGCCAATTATTACAATCTTTGCTGCATTTCAAAACTTTCCTGAATGCATCTGTGAAAGTTTCTTGTCTGCGCAAGTTGGGTAATTACAGATAATTGTTGCAATCACTGTTAGTTCAGCACCTGTGTGATCGGAGAAGAGCTTTGTAAGATCTGAAATAATGCTTTGGAGATGTATGGGGGGAAATAGATTAAATAAATGTCGTGATACGTTATCGTTTTCTTCCGTACCTGGACGTACTGGCATAATTACACGGCAAATCATCACGCCAAATGAAGGCTGTGTAATCGCTACCCCAATCATAAGCAACATAATTGCTCTGACAATCAGAGTGGCACTCTGATTGTCAAAAAAAAAACACTCGGCGTGACAGCTTGCACCAAATTGAAGTAGAAATTCATGGCTTTTGTGTAACGAGTTTGAGTTAAATTGCTCTAAATTACGGGCTTCCGAAAGCTATTTGATTATATTGTGTGTTTACACGACTTTGGGCTGCGTAAAAACAAATATGTGGTAACGTAATTATGGCTAATGTTTCTTCGAAATGCCTCTCCGGTGAAAAGCACAACACAGCGAGTCGGATTGAACCTGTACCTGCCATCTGTTCTCCTAACATCTCAACATCTACTGTCGGATCTTATTGATTCTTCATGTTGAGGTGTTTATTGCATTTATGTACTATTTCACAGGTTTGAAAACCATGGGAAATGCAATTAAACATTTCTGAACATTGAATAGAAAATAATGCAATGCCTTTATAAATCATGCTCAAAAAGACATGTATTAATCAAAGAAATCGGGTGACTTTTGATTTCCTATTTTCAGTTTTCTTGCATACTACAGGTTGGCGTTTGGCGCTGGCCTGCAGTCATGTGAGATGATTGTGGTTTGGATCAGCAGATGTGTCCTGGGTGACGTCCTCAGGCAAGCGTGGCTAATAAGGGCCCATCAGCAGCGATTACGGCAGCCAGATCCCCTGCAGTGTCCCGCTGGCGGACGGCCATCATCATCCAGGCTGCTTCTGGGAGACGAGACGAGATACAGCTGGAAACATGCCGTGATAAAACACACCTCAGATGCGTCTGTCAAACACATGCATGCTCAGTTTAGCGTTGTGTGGATTTACCCATCAGCCACTGCGGTATTGAGATACACGAGCGGATTTCAATACGAAAAACACATGTAATCATTTGCATAAAGAAAACCCATTAATCATAACCATCTGGATATTTCAGATTTTTGTACTTTTATATTCATTAGATGTAAATATTGTTGTTTGATTAAATATCTACAGTGGGTATAGAAAAGTATCAGCCCCCTTTTAAAATAATCACATTTTGTCGATTTTTTTTTTTTTTGCAGTTTTTGTTTATCTAGCTGTATTTACTCAGTACAACTTATAATTATTATTTAACATCCAAGTGAAAGATATGACACTAATAAAACAAATGAAAAATTTACAAACAATGAACCAACTTCATTAAACTGAGTGAACTTTGTTAACGCAACTTTTAACTAAAATAAAAAAATAAATAGTTACAGTTTTAAATCTTAAAATAATAGATTGATAAATATATATACACACACACACACTTAAACATTTTATGTATATATATATATATATATATATATATATATATATATATATATAGACACACACACAAACACACACACATATATACATACACACACATATACATACTAAATTATATTTGTGTGTGTGTGTGTGTGTGTGTGTGTGTTTATATACAGTATAAGTATGTACTGTATATACACACACAGTACAAAAACCTATTGAAAAAAATACTATAAACAAATTACATTTAAATGTTATGTTAAATGAAAGAATAAAATATTATATATATATATATATTGACAATCTAGTAAGAACAGTGAGAATTCACATTGAGCATACACACTTGCAGTGACTTATATAATAACCAATAACTCTGCTCATTTCAGGAATCAAGAACTAAGTTTTGTTTACCAGCATCATCATATTTACTCTTTTTTTTCAGTTACTCTCTGCTCTCAAGGCCTGTGGAGTTCCCTGGGCATCCCCTATTTATATAAGTTCATTAAAGAATACAATGTTTGGTTTTACAGCTGCAAAGAAGACAATACAAAACATGTTTACTCTGAACATGTGTGCAAAAACATTTTGGATTCATAGCCTCCTTGGGATAGTGGTTGGGGATTGTTGGTATTTTGTTAATATAAAAATAAAAGTTCACAAAAAAGATCACAAAAAAAAGAACAGTGAGAATTAAAAGTAAGAGTTAAACGCATGAAAACATAAAAAAATAAAATAAATAAATCTTCATTTTAGAGTTAACATTGTGGGCTGCTATTGTGGATTCAGCCTATCTTGTGTATCTTTATCTTCCCACGGTTTCTTTCGACTCTCTCATGTTTAATTAACAGCAGACAGAACTGTGGCGGAGCAGAACTTTATGTAAAACCTGCAGATGGTCAGTTTCTCAGAGCTCTTCCTCCAGACAGTCACACTGACACAGTAAAAGCACAGTATTTCGCCCTCACACGGACACTAGCAGACCAGCATCACAGTTCAGATGCTAATGACACCGCGCACACACACACAATACCGCTAATGCTAACTCCTCACACCTTGCCTAGTGCTTCATGCAGCTGGCTTATTGTTGTTGTTAGCATTAACAGCTAACAAGTAGGGCAGTGCAATACTACAACGCTAAGCTAAGCAGTTGGCTTAGATGATGTGACTGTTTCTGGAAATGTTATAAATGAGCTAAAAGCTTCCTCAACCACTGGCTAGTGCGCAGTTAGTTAGCTTTGTGTTAACATTAACAGCTGACCTCTATGACTAGTAATACTCACTGCTTGACTTAATCTAAAGGCTAACTAATCAGTTAACTTGATATTAGCTAAGTGTACTAAACATTCAAGGTGTTTTCTATATAAACAAATGAGATATGCATATGCTGCCTTACCTTGCTAAAAAGTCGAGTCCAGTTTCAGATGCTAGCTGTGCGTTACTGCTTAGCGGATTGTTGTAGTTGGTCATAGCTGATCCAAACCTGTTGTTAGTCAGTCCAAATTGATCATTCGCAAGTTGATCAGACTAAACAGTCAAAAAAACTAGCTTGACCACCTTAAGTTAGCTGATTGGTTGCTAGTCAAAGTTGGTCTACAATTAACTACCTGCAAGTTGACAGATTTGTAAGAGTAAATCAGTATTTGACAGTGACTGGATGGAAACACTAAAAATTAACCAAAAAGAGAATACAGTATGCTTAGCATTAGCTAAAATGAACAAAGAGTTTAGAGAGAGCTCAGCTTTGGTGAGATGGATCTTAGAATTTAATAGCAGAAAGAAATAACGGGTTGAGAAGCTCCTGTAATGAAATGCAGAGGACCACACTCGTTAATTAATTCGTCTGTTGAGCCATCACAAGGCTGGAGCGCTAAAACTAGTGCCACCCAGACACCTCGTAATTACATGCTTCCCTGCTTATTGGCCAACGCTTATTCTTTTTAATTACTTTGGTGTCCAAGCAAAAAAAAAAAAAAAAATACATATTGAGATCTGTTAGAGCTCAATGTCACTGGCAGTCTATTTCAGGATGTGATGATAATTTTTGGTTAGCATGAATAGTATTTAATATGTATCAATTTCTACAGTATGGGTTGAAGTTATAATTAGAACCTTTTGAAAAGGTGGTTGAAATGTCACAGTGGCCATGCTAATGCATTGCTATGCTGATGCTAAGATGCTTTGCTATGTGGTTGAAATGTATTAGAGCTTGTTGCATGACTGAAAAATATCTGGGAATTGTTTTAGGCATGTTTGCCAAAGAAAAACACAGATAACAAGTCTCTGTAAATATTTTATTGATGTACCGTATTGATTTCTTTAATCTATAATAGTGCCCTGAGCTCTTACGTGCTGTTCTGTCATGTCTAATATGTGTCTTTGAACATGTTTCTGAGGTGGAACCAGTTCAGATGTGGCCGCGGGTGATAAAAGTCCCTCAAAATCATAAAACTCGTTCTCTGCTCGCTCCTCTGCTCTCCAGAGCCCCGGTGTGGAGACCTAACCCCGCTTGCGTGGAGGCGGCATTTTGTTGAGAACGAGCTGACACTGACCTTCGGTTTTCATCCTACCAATTTCTCTGTTCTTTCAAGGATGCATGAATCTAATTTAGGCCTGGGAGCTTCACGGTGCTCTTCTTTGATCTTCAGCTCTCAGCGAGTACAGAGAGTGAGTGAGACGTTGAAAGAGTACGGCAGAAAATCAAGTGAGAGGTTGGAGCAGAGAGAGGGAATAATCCCACTTCCGAAAACCAACAAAGTGGCACATGTTGTACACTATTAGATTTAAACTAAGAACCGAAGGTGAAATATTGACCTATGTCAGCATGAAAATTGTCCCGATCTGCTTTCTTAGTCATGTTTTTGATTATGTTGCGCACAATACATTGGTGCATGTTTACTCCAGTAAAAAGGGTTTGTTTTAGTATCTTTCTGTTGTAAACGTTTTTAGAAATACAGTACAATTTCTTTTTAAATTTGTGGTGCACAGGTTTCCTTATGAAAACTGTGCTGTCCGAATTTTATATGCTAACACGTTAGCTTAAAGTTTACATAACAACACGCAACAAAAGTCAATGTCAGAATTTTTAATGTTAAAACGTTAGCATAAAGTTAATGTAATAACATGCGACAAAAGTCATGATGTCAGAATTTTGCATATTAACACGTGAGCTTAAAGTTAACGTAATAACGTGCAACAAAAATCATGATGTCAGAATTTTGCATGCTAACACGTTAGCTTAAAATAAACTTAATAACATGCGACAAAAGTCACGATGTCAGAATTTTGCATATTAAAACATGAGCTTAAATTTAACATAATAACATGTGACAAAAATCATGATGTCAGAATTTTGCATACTAACACATTAGCTTAAAGTTAACGTAATAACATGCGACAAAAGTCATGATGTCAGAATTTTTCATATTAACACGCGAGCTTAAAGTTAACGTTATAACATGCAACAAAAATCATGATATCACAATTTTGCAATGTTAACATGTTAGCTTACAGTTAACGTAATAACATGCGACAAAAGTCACAATGTCAGAATTTTGCATACTAACAAGTTAGCTTAACAAATTGAACAAAACATCATACAACAAAAGTCATAAATAAAAGTATTAAAAATGTTTTGTAAAAATAAAAAAGTTTTATGTGGCGCATAGGTTTTCATTTGAAAAATGTACTGTCCAAATTTTGCATGCTAACATGCTAATCTAAATAAGTTAACATACAAAAAATGTGCAACAAAAGTTATAATGTTATCACTTATAAGTGGAATGTAAATTTTCCTTTGTTTTAAAATTCATATTCTTGGTCTTGCTGTGAATAATTCATTAGTACATATTATTCCAACGATAAAATACATTTTTGTCATAAACATTTGTCAGAATGCAATAACTAGCATTTTCTATCTCTTTCTCTTTCTTAGTTTAAAATTGTAAAAAAAAAAAAAAAAAACTAGTTTCTATTGTGAAAAATGTTTGTCGTAATGCATGTTGTTGGTCTTATTCCAACAGAAAATTTTAGTCGTTATTTTTGTTGTCATAAACATTCATTGTGATAAATTTGCTTGCATCATCCGCCTCTGAGATGACTTTCCTTTTCAGCTAGCTTTGCCTAATAAGCTCTTTAATTTAGTAGTTGAGTTAATACAGTAATTTAATGCCAGTTAACGCTGATTTAATATTTAATAAAGGTTACAGCGAATAATGATGAATCTGAAAGAGAAGAGTTACCTTTGGGAGATGCTCTCAAGGCTGATTTAGGGCTCCACATGTAATCACAAATCAGCCTCTGATATCAAGTAAAAGGTCTTTGGTTAGATTTAGAAGCACATTTAGGCAGTATCAGGCCGAAACGACGTGAAGAATACAAAACACACAGTGTGATGCATCTCAGGCAAACAGTCCTGCCTGGGGTGGAACGAGGCCCTTTAAAAATTCAAGCCTGCATTGAGTTATAGTGAATGATGTGCCAAGGCCTTTTGAGACGTACATGTGTGTGTGTGAGAGAGAGACAGAGAGCGTTAAGACATCTGAGATGGATTCAGTGTACAGAGAAAACACGAATGAATTAAATTTTAAGTATAGAAATGTCTAGTGATGTTTAGAATCTCATCATTCACTGAAGAGTCTTTTATTTTTACTTGATATGTTCAAATTTAGCATGCTAACATCTATGATAAAGCAAAAGCAAGCTAGCATATACTGAAAGGTAAAAGGTGGTTCAGAGCATGACATTACTCTAATAAATACAAAACAAACAAAAAAATTATTAAATATAAAAGTGAAAATCGAGAGACTTTACTGTATTTCTTTGAAGTCTTGCTCTGAACTTCACATGCTAACAATTTAGTTTAACCAAGTAAACATACACAACACTTAACAAAAGTCATTAAATGTAACATAAAATGACATAAAAAGTAAAATAATGTCATCTGAAAACGTTTTCATAAAAGATAACCAAAGGTTTACGAAACTATAAAATAAAAACTAAACGGTCAAAGATATTCTTAGCTTTTTACTTGTGAGACTGTGATGTCCAAATATCAAATGCTAATGTTTGTAACATGCTAACTTTAACTTGAAAGTAATAAATACAATGTAACAAGTAAACTGTTTATGAAGTTAAAAATCATCAATGACAAATGTTCAAATGTTCTCATGCTAACATTTGTAAAATGCTAATTTTTAAAAGTAAACAAAGTAACTAATGATTTACCAACACAGAAAATAAATAAAATGTTAATTTATAATAATATAATTGGATATTTTTTCATTAGAAAATCTTGTTAAAAATACAAATCACTGAGAAATAATGGCTGTGAAAGACATCCAAAAATATAAAATCTTACGAAGTTTAAAATGTTTATGAAATTCTTCAAAAGTTGTAAATGGCCACTAAGAGACATGTAGATATAAGATATAAAATGTGAAGGATAAATTATCATTAAATAAATAAAACTAATAATTTACGAATCAACAAGTTTGATTTTGTAAAAATATAAACACAAAACTCAATATCATGATGTCAGAATTTAGCATGCTAACACGTGAGCTTAAAGTTAAAGTAATAACATGCTACAAAAGCCATGATGTCAGAATTTTGACAGTGACATTGACAGTGTTACAACAGAAAAACAGATACTGTAACATCATACCCTAATCAGAAGCCATGGATGAACAAAGAGGTGCGATTTCTGCTGAAAGCGTGCAACACTGCCTTCAGGTCAGAATCAGATGACGCTCAGGCCTACAGTAAATCCAGGGCTAACCTGAAAAGGGGCATCAAAAAGGCCAACCATTGCTACAAGCTGGAGGTATAGGAACACTTTTCCAACTCTGACCCCTGACGCATGTGGCAGGGCATCCAGATCATCAGTGACTACAAGTCAAGCAACTCCACTCCAACGGTCACCGAGATCTCCATCCTTAACAAGCTTAATGACTTTTATACTCGCTTCAACAGCGACAGCAAGGAGACGGCCACCAAAATTACACACTCAACAGACCACCAACCTCTCAAACTCACCTCCACTGATGTCCACACTGGACACCTCTCACCCTGACCAAGGACTGTTTAACCTCCTGCTTTCTCTGCACTTTACTGTCCATTGCAATAGTGTAAATGATGTTCATATGTTCATAGTTTCTGCCTATAGTTTACATACACTTTTACATAGCCCATCTGTATAGTATGTTCATAGTACACCTATCTGTATGTCATGCTAATAGTATTTAAAATCTGTAAATGATGTCCATAATACTTATCTGTATAGTTGTTGTACATATTGTAGACCTTGTATATTCTGTACTTACTGCTTATTGCACTTCTGGTTAGATGCTAACTGCATTTCGTTGCCTTGTACCTTAAATGTGCTGTGACCAAGTTGAATCTAATCTAATCTAATAAATAAAATGTTTTTATATTCAGATATAAAATGTGAAGGATTAATTATCTTTAAATAATAAAACGAATCATTTACGAATCAACTAGTTTGATTGTTTAAAAATATGAACACTCGACTCTACTGTCTGGAGTGAGATTGTTTGCGTTTACAAGCGTCCAATTAAGCTTTGAATCTCGGCGAGCTCTGAAGAGGCCATTGTTTAGTTGTCACCGTTGTTCAGTGCCAAACCACCTACTCCAACAACATGTCATAATATAAAAGCAGTGAAGCAAAAGCCTCTATTTGGCAGGAGCACTACCATCCTCCTCTTCGTTTTCCTGGCACTCCCGAGCGCTGGACTGATATGTCTGTCAGATGGACAGGTCTGTGAGATCCGCTGTCCCCGAGGGCCGACGACACTCTTTTAAAGGCTTTTGGAGTGGGCGTCCCCTGTCTGCACTTCACAGAGACAGAAAAATCACTTCAATGCATTAAAAAACTCACCTGCGTGACCCGGACGGGACATCCTGGCACTTCACACTCGAGCTGGACGACCCTGACACATGGGTGCTTTCAGACATGAGAGATTACAGCCATGAAAGCAAGGAAACATGGTGTTTGAGAGCCTGGAAGAATTTAGTGCTTCTGCCTAAAGAACTGTGTTATCTATCAAGAAACGTTGTGTCTCTAAACTGTGTGATATCATGAGGAAACCTTCACACACAATGATGCTTGAGGATCTGGATCTTGAGTTTGAAATTTAGTTTCTTATGCGGCTTTTGCTCAAAGAGCTGTGTAAACTAACAAGAAATCCTCTGAAAGGTTGTGTAAACGTTACAAAAACGTTCCACACACATTGAAACTCTAGAAGCAAGAGAAAGCTGCTCTGAAAAAGAAATCTATCAATTCCAAACAAGGTTGGCAAGATTGACGAGTATAAAACCAACGGCTCAAGCCTGAAGCAGTGGCTCTTCCTTCCTGCAGCTTCCCGACTACAGTTGGACGGCAGAAACGGTTTTGGTAACATTAAAGCCCCTCCAGCTGGATTTTATGAGCGTGTCCTATGGAGCCGAATGTTCGAGTCTCTCAGCAGGGACGAACATCCAGAAATACCTACTCTAATAAGGATATCAGGCCCACATCACTCACAATAATGATAATAGCCACCGAGCTGTTTGCTGAAGACCAACTTAATGGAAAACACTGTTAAAATGGTTTCATGTTGACTTTGAATACATGTCTATTGGTGAATTATACAGTAGCTCATGAACATGTGCCAACAGGCCAAAAACACCCTCACACTGTTCCAAACTTACTGTTCCCAGTAGAACTCAAAATGAAGCGTTTTGCACAATGTTCACGCTGCTCTCAACCGGACAAAACACCATTAAAGCGGAACAAACAAATATTCTTTGGACACAAACCACACACACAAACACACATGTTCATAATACAATTAAATCAGCATTAAAATGACTGAAAGTATCAGGTGTATAATTGAATGCATGTGAATAAGAATGAGATTTGATCAACAGTTTCACACATGTAGTGTTGCAATGGAAACTTTAATGCATTAATGCATAACTTACCAGGCACAGTGAGATCCATTCTTCACCTCTCCTTCCATCATCAAACCCACCATAAAACAAGCCAATGGCATCAACGGCCCATAAACCCCTGCTGTCCGACAGCTCAACACAAATGCATAACAACACTCATTTACAAACTTGCTTAGCTACATAAAACCTGCAGGAGAAAGTGATTACGATACGATCCGCCATATAAAACAACACAATAAAGACCTCTGGATCGAGAGACTTCAGGACGGTTGAATCTCACAATCGCAGGTTTAATAACGCACACAAGCGCGAGTATTTCATCCTGACAGGAACATAATCCAGACGATTGATTTCACCAATTTTGTACAGGACGGATGATGCGCGACACGGACAATCGTAAATCTTACCTGCGGAGACCCCCAAAACAGACAGATTTATCGACACGCACAGCATTCTGGGAGTCTGTAATTAGCATTTTTATGGACGGCCCTTAAAGAGTCCTACAACAGCGTGTGAACTTGTTTATAGTTTGTTATCATGTCGGGCTGAGCGATAACGACGGAGGGATTTAATGCTGAAGGTTTAGTTGAATTGCATTACAACCAACGTGAAATCGAGAAAAGTACATGAAACAGTAAAAATAAATAAATAAATGAATTAACAATTAACATGCATTTCTTCAAACATTTATGTACAATTCATGTTGTAATATTTTTCTGTTACGGGATGTATAGTTAGAAATATTTTAAAATTAGCAACATTTCATAAGAAAAAAATTATTTGGTTAAAACACAATGTATATTGGTATGTGCTTTTGTATTTTTTTTAATACTATTTGAGTTTAATTAATTTTTTAATTTCAGTTTTAGTGTTTATTTATTTCTAGTTAATAATTCAATTCAGTTAGTTACCGAGACAGCATTTCTAATTTTCATGTTTTATTTTATTTTATTTTATTTGATATATATTTTTTTATTCATTAAAGTTTTAGTTAATGATAACAACCTAGTTTCTAGTTAATTTTCAGGATTTGTTCATGACTTTTCTGTGTTGTTTGTATGTTTTTAAGTTGTTAAATGATTTTATAGAGAAAAAGAAATGATTCAATAAATTTGACTATAGAAATTTCAATTTTTCAGAATTTTTGTAAAAATTTCTATTTATAGTAAAAAGTCAATAGAATATTACAACATAACAATAAAATATAACAAATTTGTGGCTAAAAATTATATATATATATATATATATATCTTTTTTTTTTTTTTTTTCGAGATTTACTAAATCAACACTTATTGACAAGTTATGTTATACAATACGTTTCACTTGGAAAAAACCTTAAAAATTTGCAAATAGATAAATAAAAAGCTACACAAGAGTGACTTCTGCCTGTTGCAAAATCTATTTTTAGAAAACAACTATTTTAGGAAGCAACTAAAATCTTAAAGTGAAAATGTGATAAATAGTTACTTTAAGAGCCTTTCCACCAGTACGTGATCATCTTCTGGGAATCACAAGCTCATGAAGCTTCCCTGACCACGTCAGCCAGGAGAGAGTGGTGCACGATGTGAGTTTGGAGAGCTGTCGGCGCTGTAACACGAGCACAGATGGAGCTGGAGATGCTGGCACGCCGCTCACCGCCCACCAGCGTGAAACCACGCACAAACCGCTTAACCCTCCGCCATCCAGCCTGCAGCACGTCGCTCATGCATTCACGCGCTACCGTGGTCTCTCTTCTGGTTCTGGATCCGTGCATCTCCTGATGGAGTTAAGCTAGCACGTTTCAGCAAAGAACAAAGTGTCAAACGTCCATCTGAAAATAAAACAAAAGACATTTAATTTTTATCACCATTTACTCACCTTCATGTCGTTCCAAACCTGTTTGACGTTTGTTTTTTTTATTATACCAATATTTTTGTGCAATATTTAGACGAAGTTTTGTCATTGGTCCCATTTTGATTGACACCAACTTGGCAGCAATATTTGATCGTATTAAATTATGAGATTTAAGAGTTGCATTTGTTCCACAATTATTATTTATTTTTATTTGTTCATTTTCTGGTGCTTTAAAGAACCCAAACCCCAAATGCTGATGTAAAGAAACTTTAGTGAGCACTAAAAAAAAAAAAACTATATTCCTGTAATTTCATGGAACAATCCCATTGTGATTAACATCAACCCTTCACACACTATATTTGATTGGACCTAAATGAAATGTGAACACATTTGTTCCACAAATGTGTTTTTTTTAATGTTTTGGTGCTTTCAATGACCCCAAACCCCAAATACTGATGTGAAAGAACTTTTATGAGCCCCACAAAAATTGTATTCCTGTAATTTTGTGAAATAATCATATTGGGATTTATGCTAACCATTTGCACACTGTATTTTATTGGAAATAAATTCGATCTGAAAGTTGTACTGATACCATAAAGAACATTTGGTAACATTTTAGAACATTTGGTGACATTTTAGAATATTTGGTAACATTTTAGAACATTTGGTAACATTTAGAACATTTGGTGACATTTTAGAACATTTGGTAACATTTAGAATATTTGGTAACATTTTAGAACATTTGGTGACATTTTAGAATATTTGGTAACATTTTAGAACATTTGGTGACATTTTATTTTGATGGTCCCTTACGAACATTCTGTTTACAATAAATAATGTTGCATCTACATGTCTACTAACTTTCAGCAGATTATTAGTAGACTGTTAGCTTAATATCTGCTAACTCTTTATTGTGATGGTCTCCCAGAAGACATTCTACTGGCTATAAGTAACTTTGCAAGTAGATGTCAACTTATTCTAACCCTACCAGTCTACGAGTATTAGGGTTAGAATAAGTTGACATGTACAGTACTTGCAATTTACTTATAGTCAGTATAATGTGTTAAAGGTACCATCAAAATAAAGTGAAACTGAACATTTTAATGTTTTGGTGCTTTATAGAGCCCAAACATTCACATTTGAATCTTAAGAAACTTTAATGAGCCTTAAAAACTCAATTTCTATAATTTGATGAAATAATCCCATTGTTATTGATGCCTAACCTTCACAAGCCATATTTGATTGGACGTAAATGAGATTTGAGAGTTCACAGGTAACATTTCAATGTTAAAGAACCCCTAACCCCAATTATATGAACAAACTTCAATGAAAAACCATTTAGCCACTCAAGAACACAATACAAAATGTCACTTGTAAAGAATACGCTTTAGATAAATGTACTAGCAGCTTTTGAGCTTATTCGTCTCCTTTTGTTCTTTAATTGTCAGGTAGGTGTAAAAGCAGTGAGTAAATTAAAGTCAATTTCAGTGAAAGCCATTGTTCAGGCTTTGGTTGACAAAAACAAAGTCATGTGGTGTGTAACCGAAACCTTCTCTTTCCTCTGAATGGGACAATGGAAGTTGTCGAGACACCTGCGTTTATTATCCAGATGTCTCTATTCATCTCACAGGGGATCTTAATTTGTACTCTGGAAAATCGGTGAAAGTTTCAAGGAGAACAAAATGCTGCAAATTCACTTCAAAGAAGACAAGACAAATACAAATCAAACATCAGTGGGAATTATAATTAGGGAAGTATAATTAGTAACATGAAACCTAGCAAAGAACATTTTATTTTATACCAAAATTCATGAAAAATAAGCAATTGCATGAATTAAATGAACTCTTTTTAAATATATATATATTTTTATTTTCTTTGAATTTCTGAAAATAATTGCTGCATTGACATAGTATGGTCAATAATTTTTTTTTTTTTAACCAAAAATAAGCTATTATATTTTGCATCAAGGAAATTTTATTCATGACATTTTTTATTTATTTATGATAATAATTTGCATTAAACATGCAACATAGTAAGGTCAATAATACAACAAATCAATTACTAACATAAATAAAGCAGTTATACATCGCATAGAGTAAATAAAGCTTGTTTTATCATGATTTTTTAAAATTATTATAATTTTTTTCTGATAATAATAAATAGTTGAATTAAATATGCAACATGGTATGGGGCATAAGATAATAAATACATTTGTAACAAAATAAGCAGTTTTATATTGCAAAAAGGTAAGTTAATCCTTATTTATTTATATATATCTGATAAATATTACATTGCTGAATTAAATCTACTATGGCACAAAGTATAATTATATATTTATTATACATAGTATAATAAAGTAGTAACAGTAGAATAGCATAAAGTCAAACATTTCTCTGGGTAAAAAAAAAAAATAATTAAAAACTAAATTCATTAAAAATAATATATATATATATATAAAACATTAATATTGTCAATGTTATATTGTTCTGCTTTTAATTTATATTGATCTAAAATTCTAAGTAATTAAAAAAGTATCTGAAACGTTGTTAAAACAAGTCATGAATACTTGAAGCAAAACAACAAAAGATATTGGTTTTAGAAAATATAACTGTAATTTACTGGCAAAATGATGCTTCTTGTCCTACTGTAAGGATAAATAAATAAAAAAATAACAATAATGAAATCTAAATAAATAAGTAAACTAAAACAAAATATAGTCTCTGAACTAATTATTATTAATAATGTAATAATAATATTATAAATATAATTCTTGTACACACTGATGTTGTGGATTGTTGAGGATTCACCATAAGATCCACACAAACATTTCCTCCCCTCCACCTGAAAACAGAGATACGGTACGTCTTCATCTCGTACTGCCGAGAGAAAGGAAGGAGAAATCAAGAGGATGTCTCTCAAGATGGTGTTTGGGTAGTGAGAGCAGATAAGATGACACCATCTGCGTCTCGCCTCCTGCTTGGCTCTCCAGAGGAGCGGCTCCATGATGATTGCCTCCGCCGCCACGCAAGAGTGGGAAATGAATATTGAAAATATCTGGCCAACGCTCATAATTGGGGGTAAAGACAACAAGTCACAGACACTCTGTGGATTGGTCACAGATATTCTGCTCTCAGCATGAGGTTGGCGTTTGTTGGCTCAGAGTCCCGCTGAACCCAGGTTGTGGGATAATCTCGTGCAACAACAGATTTGCTTTCCATTACATGCGCATCAGTCATGGTGTATTTTACAGGCTAGCTGCCATGTAGCCCCAGTTCAGACGTCGTCTCGTTGCCAGCGGATCGCTGTGTACTGTCCCAAACTGTTCATGTGCTTGTCTGCACTACAGGAATCCAACGGAAGTTAGCGTTTAATCGCACGGGGGTGAATACTTTTGTTTGATGGGGAATTATCTGGCTAATCCGGGATTAGCCAACATTAGATCATTAGCTACTGCAGTGGAGGCATACAGACGATAGTACGGAAAAAACGGCTGTCTTACGAAAGAAACTGAAATATAACGTAAAGATATCGCAGATGATTTAGCATAGCTAGCGCTACTACTGCAAAATCTTGAAAAATATTTTGACATTTTCTTAGCAAAAATTAATATCTACTGAGATAAAAATGTAGGATGTTGATAGGATTGCGATACGCTAAAATGCTAATCTAATGCAACTAGCGCTGCAAGAGCAGCATGAATTAGCAACAACATTTTGACATTTTTCTATTAAAAACGATTTTTATGGAGAAATAATGTAGGGTGGGATTTGACTAGATTGGGATACGCTAATTTGCAGATTTAACGCAAACTAGCATTGCTAAAGAAGAAACAGCTAGCAACATTAGAAACAACATTTTGGCATTTTAAAAAGATAACAAGAATAATTACTGTAAAATATGTAGGTTTGGGACTGAATTATTATTTCTTGATACACTGATTTAGCGCAACTAGCGCTACTACGGCAGTGTGAATAAACAACAATGTATTAACATACATTCAGAGTGAAAAACAATATTAACTGCTAAATAATGTGCTTGACTAGATTGCAATATGCTAAAACGCTGATTTAGCACAACTAGCACTGTTACAGCTGCATGAATAAGCAACATTAACAACAACATTTTGACATTTTCCTAGTATAAAAAATTATATTTACTGAGAAATTATGTAAGACGGGACTTGATTTGACACAACTAGCGCTGATACAGTAGCATGAATTAGCAACATTAGCATCAACATATTGACATATGTTCTGCGCTTAACACTGCATGTGCTTATGAATTAGCATTTTTATATATTTTCCTCTAGAATATTTACTTTGAAATAATGTAGGATGGCACTTGACTGAATTGCGATATGCTAACATGGCGATTTAATTCAAATATCGCTGCTACAGCTGAATGAAGCATCATTCATATTGGTATTATTGTTAGCCACGATTGCTATTGTTAACAAGCAATGCAACATTATTTTCAAAGTGCAACGTATTTCTAAATTCTTTCGGGGTCTTGAGTGCCTCTAGAGGGTCGTTCAGGTCACTTTCTCCCCGTGGCGCTCGTCTGGATAAAACTATTAATATTATAATTAATAACCCTATGGACAGACGATGCACTTGTTTTAGCTTCTGGATTATTGCAGCTGATAATGTGTGGTCATTAGTGTTTAATGTGATGCTCGCTGCAGGAGAACTGATGTCTTTGCCATCCAAGAAAGCAGCAGTCGGGGGTCTGTCTTTGGATGTGCATGAGAAAATATGGCAAAAAAAAAAATTGTTTATTGGATGTGTTTTTACCTCTGAAAGTGAGTAAATGCACATTCAATAAACATATTTGCTTTTCCATTTTATTCTGATGGTAAATGTCTATCAGTATGCAGCTTACAGTGCTATTAAAGTTTGCTTGCATCAGATAGCTACTCAAGAAATAAAATGAATAGAGAAAAAAGATTAAGTGAGATATTAAAATTTAATAAAAAAAAATATAAATGAAGGAAGTGTAAAAAATAAATAAACATAAAATAAACTAGGATAAGATCGAATAAAAAGACAATTATAAATGTAACAATAACAAAATAATTAAAATAAGAAAAAAATAAGATAAAATAATATAATTACAAATAAAAACGAAAACATAAAAAAGATAATGAAATAAAAATAATACAATAATAAAATAAAATATAAAAAGAAGAACATTAGAAAATGAAACAAAATAGGAGGAAATGGCAAATAAAAAAATAAGTAAAAATAAGATTAAATGAAATAAAAATAATTAAACGTACAAAAGAAATATACAAATTATAACAAATATAAGACAGGATGAAACAAACTAATAAAAGCAGTATAAATAAATATAAAATGTAAAATAATAAGAAACAAATTAAGATAAAATAAAATTTTAATAAATAATAAAATGAAATAACAAAAATAGTTAAATAATACAAATTAAATAAAAACAAAATTCTGAATAAAAAGATTCAGAAATTAAGAAATAATATCTTAAAAATACAAATGTAAAAAAATATATAATAATAATAATAATAATATAATAAAAAATATATATATATATATATATATATATATATATATATATATATTGATCAGCAGCTATTCCACTTTTTGTTAAAATAGAGGTTAAAGTAGTTTCTTAGACAAACATGATGTAATATAACGAGGCATCATTTTCTGCTGAACATCTCTCAATCCGGTCGCTCTGGTCCACATCAATCACGGACGCACAATATCTGTCTGTCTGCTCAAATATACCATCCAATAAGTGCTAAGCAGAGATAACATCAGCTGTTTTCAGTTCATCCCACACACAGCATCCTGATCGATCACGACTCGGACACAGCTGAGGGAAACACTGGAGCTGCACGATCAATAACACATCTTCATATCACTACTTCTGAATACGTAGAGTATATCTACTATTTAGCTCAATTCTTTTATATACTATTTTATATGATCTATGTATTTATAATATTATTAATAAGGGTATTAATAGTAAAATAAAATAGTAAAGCATTTATAAATTCTAAGTAATTATACAATTACCCAAAATAAATAAATAAAATAATTCATTTAAATGTAAAAATTTGTACATGCATAAGTAAGATAAACTGGAAAATAATAATACATAATAATATTAACTAAAAATTTAAAGCTGTTTTATATACGGTACATTAAAAATCAATTTTATTTTTAATAATTTAATGCATTTATTTAAATTATCATTCATATTATTTGTTATAAGGTTAAAATAAGGAAGTATGTAATATATTACAATTGTTTATATTATAATAAAATCATACATGTTTTAGGTATGTAATAATCATATAAAATAGTAAATAACAATAATATATATGTGTGTGTGTGTTTGTGTGTTGGAAAAACTTTTTGTATTAAATTTTGGTGGTGAAATCATTGGCTGAGACACTTTTGAGAAATGGGCACTGCTGGTGAATTAACTGTATTATTTATAATTCATCACTGTATTTTCTGTAAGCTTGTTTTTAATTTCCCAGCGAGCGCATCTCTGGACATCTGAGCTCAGACAACATCAAACTGATTAGGTTTTTAATGTGTGACGAGGTAAACGAGTGTGAAACACAGCATCCGTTAACAGCCGAGACCAAACCAGCGTTGATTTCCAGAAGACTGAAGCGTCTACTAATAGAGCCGTGATCTTACAGGCCTTTTATAATTAGGCCAATTTCGCCCAATTTCGAGGCCAAGAGAAGTCGTGAGGGAAACACACAGGTCTGCTTCATGCTATTTCGTGTTTGTTTTGGAAAAAGCTCAACAGGAGAGATTATATTTGTTTGTAGAAACTAAGATTGAACAGAGAGGATGAAGCTCTTAATGGAGGTGTCTCTGATGCTCTCCTTCATGAAAGTTTGTGTACACTGTAGAAAAAAAAATTAAATTAAATTTACGGTAAAAAAACGGCAGCTGTGGTAGCCATAATTTACCGTAAAAATTTTATGAAAATGTACAGTTAAATACCGTAATTACATTAACTGATATAATGTTAATGTACCAACCTATTGAAGTACTGAAATCTGTTTTGTGCCTTTGTAATACACTGATAACCACCAAATACAGGCGGTGATGAGAAAGTCACATGATGAACCAAAGCCATGAAACACACAGCTTTTAAATTAATATAAATATAGAAGGTGCACAAAGTGATTCACACAAACACTAATCACCATCATGATGACACACATTAAACTGAAATAATGCTATAAACATTCATTTAACAACATAAGGTGTAACACCCAGCCATAATATTCAAAACAGATAAGAAAAAACTAAGAAGACACAGTTATTTCGAAACAAAATAAATAAATTCAAATGTAACACAGGGAATTCTGGGAATGGAATGTCAATTTATGGGTATCCACTGTAAGTTATACAGTCTTTTCCACTTCTTAAAATGGTATACTACCATAAAATTAATGTCCAATACAGTTTTTTAACCATTAACCATTTAACAGGTTTTTACTATATCATTTTTAGAGTTTTTTACTGTTAAATTCATGGTCATTTTTTTTACAGTATAAAGTAACTGTAAATACAGTATAATCTCTGCTTAAAAACTCATCGGAAGAACAGTGAAGCACACAAATCCTGAACCTGAGTAGTTGAACACAGATTTACTGATCAAATATGACTCCATGGAGTGGTTTTTGGATTGTTTTTTAACAGTACTTGTTTTTCTGGTGGAGCCGTCATCATGATGGTGCAAATCTAGTTTCTATTGGTATTAAACAAAAATGTGTAATAATAAAATCTAAGAAAAAAAATGCATTTTGGGATGTTTTAAAGTAAAAAAAAATATAGTAAAACAAAACTCAAAGTTAAAATAATAAACGTAGAAACAGAATCAAATATTTTAAATACTTAAATGAATGGTAAAATTATTTATAGCCTCCATGCTCTTAAATTAAATTAACTTTAAAATGTTATAAAATATAAAATTAAATACTAAAAATGTTTTATGTAATGATAATTTTAAATCGTCATGTTCCAATACTTATTGTTAAAATTAGAAAAACAAATATTAAAATATTCATATTAAAATATTTATAACTTCAATGTATGCTCTTGTTCTAAAAATATTACAATTATAAATGAATACTAATATTAAAATGTTAGATTAATATTAATATTATGTATAACCTCAGTATGTGTTCTTAGAAACTAAATATTTTAAATAACAATAATAATATATATTTTCAATGTGATCTTACACTTTAATGATCAAAATTAGAAAAATAAAAACATATTTTAATTAATGTTTTACTGATAAAATTCTTACCTAAATGTATGTTCTTAAAATTGCAATTGCCTTACGTGTAGTTCTCTGCATAATAAATGAAAGTATTTTAACAAACTTAAAAGTAAACATCCTCTAAAGCTTCCCAAAATTTTAAAAAGCAAAGAAAACTAAGTTTTTAAGAACCCTAACAAAACTTAGCCATGCTAGTTGCTTCTCATCTCTGAATATAATATACAGAGACGCAGCGGCTGCTACCGCATCTGATAAGGAGCATCAGCATGTGGTGGCTGTGTATATAGATATATATCTGAGCCCCCGAAGCTCCGGCGAGTGCAGTGCCAGGATTTAACCTGCCCTGGAGACACGTGGTTCTGCTGCACACCAGGTGGCCTGGAAAAGGGCCAAAGCGCTGATGTTACGACCGGCACACGGGCAAGAGAGCAAGAACTTGTCAGAACCAGCCTCGTCTGCCATGCAGAAGCCATGATCTCTCTCCGCCACCAAACATAGCTGCCACGAAAACTCCACTAATTACTCCCTTAATGACGTCCAGGCTTGGCAAACATGCCACTACAACTTCATCATGAATAGATTAGCAGATAAATAGTTAAGGAACTCATTATAACTCAATAACAAGATGTCGGGGTTACATGATCTACATGATAGCTGACAACATACATACACCAAAGATTTGGGGCGAAACACCAACAAGATATCAAAACTGATGCTATTTACCTATAATTTAATAGCGCATGCCAATCCTAAAACCACCATCCTATAAAACACAGATAAATTCAAATCAAGCACAATATTATCTCAATCTATCTCTAATCCCAATCTATTTTTTTTTGTTTGTATGTTTTACTCAAACCTTAACCCAGCTTAAAGATTGTACTGATGTAACATGATTAGCTTGATAGCAAGAGGCTAGCTACCCTGTTGTGAACAGGTCGTCATAATATTCTCTTTAAACATCCAGAAATGCATCACTTTATGAAAGTATTATGGGTATTGATCACTATATCATGACTTAAAATACCTTGACTTGACCTTGACATGATTTATAATGATAAAATACAGGGCAATTGCTCAAAACTAGCATGATAGCAAGTAGCTTGCCATCCTGTTGCGAACTTGTTGTCATTCTGTTTTCCAACTGTCGGCTCTGATAACAAAATCCATCACAAAATTATCTTTTTTTCATAACTCCTGGAGTCTTTGAGCTAGCAGGCTTGACCAGCATTGCAATTTTATTTAGTTACCAAACATCACTGAAGCACACAAAGGGCAGCTAACGATAGCACTTGAAATGTTGGTGCCTGGATGCATGATTGTGTTTTGCATGCTAATGCTAACTATAATTAAGTGTTCCTGTAGCTCAAGTGGTAGAGCACTGCGTTGGCAGCGCAAGGATGTGGTTTCAATTCCAAGGAAACACATAATAGGTAAAAACAGTTTTTTTTTAATGCACTGTATGTTGTTTTGTATAAAAGCATCTGTTAAATGCATAATTATTATTGTGGATAGCAAGGAAGGGGACTAAGATAGCTCACTGGGGATACTTGTTCATTAGGTATGAAGAACATAACCCATACTATAACGTTAAAAATACTGATCTACACTAAAAATCTAGCACAGATGTTGAATGCTAATGAACAGGATCGTCAATTAGAAACCAAACCTAGGATGAGACTTGATTGGGACAGGATTTGTTAAAACAACGCATACTTAGCTAATGCTACTGGAAAAAATTACCCTAAACTGACTTAAAATGCAAAAACACTTGTTATTGGTTATATTGGTTTTGCGACAAATCTAGACCAGTTTAAATGGTCCGAGTTGAAATATAGGCCACAAGTTAGCATTTTTGATTCTTAGCATAACAGCAGTGAATACAAGTGCATTAAAACATGTTGTTTTAGCCGTTCAGCTGATGTGGGGGGTTTGATAAGCGTAGACAGGCCTGTAATTACACACACACATGGACTGGAGGGCAGAGTGAACGTTAAATAATCATGATAGTCATTTACAAGCCAGACGTGATGGGAGTGAAATTAAAAAAGCTTCCCAGCGAGCCGCTAGCCCTGATGACAATCCAGATGCGTGTAGCTCGAGCACAATCTCCATACAACTGTCCCACCAGAGCAAAACAACACTTTCAGACTCCGACAAACCAAGCATGGAAAAGCCTTAATGCTAGGTCACCCTGAGATGTTGCTAACACACTGCTATGCTATGCTAAAGTGCATTAAGTGATTTGTTAGCATGTTCCTATGGATATGTCATGTTAAAAGTGATTGTGAATGGATTACTTGCTAGTTTAATCACCCTCATACCCCTAACCCTAAGTATAAAAACTGGGAATGATAATTACTTAGCAAAGCTAGCACTTTGACATTAAATTCTTGAACACACACTGCCTGAAAACACTTCCCACATCCCTAATGTCATCAACATCCAGAATTGCAGCACAAATCACAACTGAGCGACTGTTCAGAGACTCATAAGAGCGTTATGACTTCCACAGCGTGGATGCTAACTTCCTGTCTGCGGATTGAAATGACATGGGTCAATGTAAGTGCTAATCCCATCACACACAAACAACAAACATTCAAACACACAGCACTAGAATACAAGCCATCAGGTTTAAATATCCTGGAAACAAGTCTGACTTACATGCACTTACAATGCAATTATCTCGTAGCTACACGCTAACATTACTGATTACTTTAGCATGACTATCACTCTGCTGCAGCTCAGACATCATTTACTGATAATGCTAGCTCATATTCATCATGTGTATAATGTGATTGTAAGCATTTTGTAGCAACACCATGTTTGGATTTGTTTAGCAAATGCGATAAGCTAATCCCTTACACATGGTGGCTAACTTCCTGTTTTCATGGAGCCTAAAAACAAATAACCTCCTGCTTGAGATTCTTTTACATTGATAGCACACAGATCATCTCCTATGAATGGGCTGGCAAATAAAAAAAACTCACAGCAACTGTTGCGGAATAAAAAGTAGCACGAAATTCTAACACTAGAGGCTAATACACATAAATGTGTACAAACTAAACTTTCCTATAAACATAAATTACCATAACATATGGCTAATAGCAATAAGCATTGAGATTTGAAGGCAGCTTCAGTGATTAGCATTTGAGTTTGCAATTTTGGTGGCTAGCTAAAGCAGCAAATAAGTAAGTAACAGTGTTTTTTCTTCCTAAACATTGCACTTGAGTTAATTTGTAGTTTTTGCTTTGTGCTACATTGTGATTATGAAGGATAGTGCGGCGCTAATTATTTTCATTTAATTCGCAGCGGGAGACGCGGATCACTTCACACAAACAAATCTAAAAATGCTTGAAAGACTTTCTCAGCAAACTTTCAATGAAACCGTGGCAACAAGTATTCATCAGCGCACAGCTGGATTCAGAGGAAACCCGCTGCAATGTTTCCTCACTTCTTGAGCTGAAACGAAACCTATCATTGAAATCTGTCATTGAAATATTACTATATTCACATATTATTAATCAGTGTTTGCATATTGTACATATAAATACATTTACATAAATAATATTATATTCTAAAAACTTTTTATATTCATATTCATCATTAAATAATGTGAATATATTTAGTTTACCTACTTTAAAACATGTATGTTTAGTATATAAAATATTTACATATTACAAATGTATGTATATATATATATATATATATATATATATATATATATATATATATATATATATATATATATATATATATATATATAATAAAAAAAGACAAAATATAAATGTTGTTCTGATGTATGGTCGTATGTGTGTGTACTTTACTAATTATTTCTTTATTAAATAATAATTATTATTACATAAAAAAATTATAGAATATTTATTTGCCTCTAATCTAATTGAGATATAATATTCAAAGCTATTCACTTTATTAAAGGCCTATTTTATTTTACAGTGAGGATTAAACTTTTTTCAAATTAACCAATAATAATTAATATTCAAGGTATTCACATGAACATAATAATAGTAATAATAATAATATTAAAATGATATTGCCATGAAGCCCATCCATCCTTCCATCCATCATCTTCCGCTTATCCGGGGCCAGGTCGCGGGGGCAACAGTTTAAGCAGAGACGCCCAGACTTCCCTCTCCCTAGCCACTTCCTCTAGCTCTTCCGGGGGAACCCCGAGGCGTTCCCAGGCCAGCCGGGAGACATAGTCCCTCCAGCGTGTCCTAGGTCACCCCCGGGGCCTTCTCCCGGTGAGACGTGCCTGGAGGCATCCGAAATAGATGCCCGAGCCACCTCAGCCGGCTCCTCTCGATGTGGAGGAGCAACGGCTCTACTCTGAGTTCCTCCCGAGTGACCGAGCTTCTCACCCTATCTCTAAGGGAGCACCCAGCCACCCTACGGAGAAAGCTCAATTCGGCTGAGAGTAGGAACGTAGATTGACCGGTAAATCGAGAGCTTTGCCTTACAGCTCAGCTCCTTCTTCACCACGACAGACCGGTACAGTGACCGCATTACTGCAGAAGCTGCACCGATCCGTCTGTCAATCTCACGTTCCATCCTTCCCTCACTCGTGAACAAGACCCCAAGATACCTGAACTCCTCCACTTGAGGCAGGAACTCTCCACCAACCTGAAGTGGGCAATCCACCCTTTTCCGACTGAGAACCATGGCCTCGGACTTGGAGGTGCTGATTCTCATCCCAGCCGCTTCACACTCGGCTGCAAACCGTCCCAGTGCACGCTGAAGGTCCTGGTCTGAAGAGGTCAACACGACAACATCATCCGCAAAAAGCAGCGACGAAATCGTATGGTCCCCAAACCGGACACTCTCCGGCCCTTGGCTGCGCCTAGAAATTCTGTCCATAAAAATTATGAACAGAAGCGGTGACAAAGGGCAGCCTTGCCGGAGTCCAACATGCATCGGGAACAGGTCTGACTTACAGCCGGAAATGCAAACCAAGCTCTTGCTCCGGTCATACAGGGACCGAACAGCCCTGAGCAGGGGGCCGCCGACCCCATACTCCCGGAGCACCCTCCACAGGATGTCACGAGGAACACGGTCGAATGCCTTCTCCAAATCCAGAAAACACATGTGGACTAGTTGTGCAAACTCCCATGAACCCCCCAGCACCCTGGAAAGGGTATAGAGCTGGTCCAGTGTTCCACAATCGGGACGAAAACCACACTGTTCCTCCTGAATCCGAAGTTCCACTATTAGCCGAATTCTCCTCTCCAGTACCCTGGCATAGACTTTCCCGGGGAGGCTGAGAAGTGTGATCCCCCTATAGTTGGAACACACCCTCCGGTCCCCCTTCTTGAAAAGAGGGACCACCACCCCGGTCTGCCAGTCCAGAGGTACTGTCCTCAACCACCATGCCAAGACAGCCCCACAACATCCAGAGACTTGAGGTACTCAGCGTGGATCTCATCCACCCCTGGTGCCTTGCCATCGAGGAGCTTTTTAACTACTTCGATGACTTCAGCCCGGGTGATGGACGAGTGCTCCTCCAAATCCCCATCCACTGCTTCCTCAACAGAAGACAAGTCGGTGGGATTGAGGAGATCCTCGAAGTATTCCTTCCACCACCCGACGATTTCCCCAATTGAGGTCAACAGGTGCCCATCTCCACTGTAAACATTGTTGGTAGGGCACTGCTTCCCCCTCCAGAGGCATCGAATGGGTTGCCAGAATCTCAAAATGTTTTTCCATAGAGTGTGTTTGTGTTTTGTGAGGAGTAAATATGAGGATGTAGATGAACTACTCTCTCTCTCTGTTTGTGTGTGTGTGTGTGTGGTTGAGATTTTCCAGATCAATACTGCGGCTTTCCTAATTGGACCCTTTTTCTCATCTGAAACCAAATACCCACAACAGAGAGACGCAGCATCCCAAAGCGTTTAGAGCGAAACAAACACTCAAACTGCTGCCGGATCTTCTGCAGCTATCTCAACTTCAAAGTCACCTGCTGTGTGTGTGTGTGTGTGTGTGTATGTGTGTGTGTGTGTCTGTGTGTCTGTGTGTCTGTCTGTCTGAGTGTGTGTGTGTGCTCTTGTTTTTGTGTCATATCAGGACATAACCCATGTCCCCATTTTTCAAAACACTTATAAATCATACAGAATGAGTTTTTTTGAGAAAGTAAAAATGCACAAAATTTCCTGTGAGGGTTTCTTGTCTGAAAAAAAAGCTGTAAAGTGAAGCAGACTTCACTAGACTGAGCTGGAATGATAAATGCATATAGTATAGTATAAGAAGCTTTTGACTGATTATTAAATATTCAGGTCTTTAGCAAAACAGATTATCATTAATGTTATTTATTACATATTAAGTTGCCGTAATTACAGAGCTAATTTATGTGTAAGATCCTAGCGCAATTAATAACATGACGGCAACAGATATATGATAAAATACACCAATGATCAACAAATACCCACATTTATTTTATTTCGTTTTATTAATTTATATATATATAAATTGAATTAAACCATTTTAGAGTTATATATTTTTGTAAATTTTAGAAAACTGCAATAATTTAATAAATCTAAATAAAATACATTAAAAGATAATGTAATACATAGAATTTCTAAATGATTGTACAACATATACAAACATATACAAACATGCAGATAAAATTTTTATTTTAATTTTATAATAAAATTATATGTAAAAATAAAATAATTCTCTATTGTTTTATTTAGTCTTCTATTAATGTGAAAAAATATATAACATATTTCTTACATAAACACATAAAACAATTTTTATTTTTCAAAATTTTAGATTTTATCGTCAATTTGATATTAGATGAAAAATATAGATAAAATAACTTATATACATAAATTTTTTTTATATGTTATTAATGTGCAAAAAATATAATAAAACATGTGATAAAAAATTATAAATAAATTTCTATTGCATTTTTATGCAAAAACAAATAAATATAATTCTTAATTACATTTAAATAGCATTTAAAATTTATATAATTTAAATATAAGAAGTTTTTACATTGATTAATCAGTTTTAAAGATATTCTTTTTTGTCAATGTTTTTTTTAACTTTGAATAAAATATGACCCAGATACACCAGAGCAGAAACCAACATGGCCGTCTCTGCTTAAACTGCTTCAGTTCATCCTGCTTTGACCTCTCTATCTACAAATTCATCACATTTATTGGAACAGGGATGTATTTCCTCTCAGCATCACACTATTAAACAGGAACAAAACAAGACAAAAGGCCTGGCTGAAGTGTCCTCACAGTCCACTTCATCTTCCCGCGTTTACCCTCCGAGGGCACAGGAAGATGCGAGTCAGCGGGAGTTAAGCTGAAACCAACAAGAAATCGCTTCTGAAAGCCACCAAATCATAACAAATGTTGGAGCCTCCTCGTGATTGTTTTGTGCTTGAACCAGTCTTTCTTCATTCTGTGACACCAGATCGTCTCGCGATCGTCTTCACCAGTTTAAAGCTCATGAACACACACGAGGCCTTGTTTATCTGCACATTTAAACTAAACAGGGACAATTTAAGTTTGATGTGGTAAAGTTGTTGGAGATAATTCATAAACACATTTCAAAACAGCGTTCTAATGTAATTTTACTATAAAAACAAATGGCGATTAAGCCTGCAGATTTGAATGAAACATAAAAAAAAATTATTTGTTTAAAGATTTATTGTAGTAAATTTAAGCATTTTTGTAATAAATGCATTTCGAAATATTCAACCCTAATTTTACTACAAAAAACCTGTTTCATTTGTATTTAAAGTAACAATCTGCACATTTAAATTAAATGCTGGATTAAAGAGTGTAAATGTATGTTTATAGGTTTGTTGTGGTAAAGTTGTTAAACATTTAGATCATAAATACATTTCAAATCATCATTTGAATGTAATTTTTCTACAAAAACCAAACGGCAACGTTTCAGAAACATTTAATCTGGCTTTATAGTAACAATCCGCACATTTGAATTAAACATTAAAGGAAACAAAATATGCATTTGTTTATAGGTTTGATGTGAAGTTTACCCGAAGAGGATTAAGCATTTATGTCATATTATGATTTTAAATTATAATTATAATGTAATTTTACTATAAAAAGTAGTAATGTTCCTGGACCATTTTGTTTGGATATAAAAAATAACAAGCAGCAATGTTCCTGGAATATCTATATATATATATATATTTTTTTTTGGATCTAAAACAACATAATTAGTAGGACTTAAGCTGGAACCAGCAAGGAATGCTTTCTGAAAGCCTCCAAATCATAGGAAATGGAGGAGCCGATGGGTAGGCCGTAAAATAAACCCATAATCCTCTTTTAAAGGACTAGTTCATCTAGAAATGAATGGTGTGTCTTCACTTCTTCACCCTCGTGTCTGTTTTGTGCTTGCTGGGACCAGAGTGTCTTGCAATCATCTTTCCCTGTTGTAAGCTCATAAACACACTCAAGGCTGTTGTTTCACAGCTAAACGAGGGTTTATGAACTCATCTGTACTGCAGAGACAGCAAAAGCCCATTTGTCTGGATTCATAATACATGTTGTGTGGTGAAGATCTATATTTACCAGCCACTGGCACTATTCTGCCACATTTCTTTGCGTTTAACGTCTCGTCCTCTTTACAAATGGCTTCTGATGGCGGTCTACAGCCTTGTAATCTGTTCACGGGCTCATACTGTATGTAATAAACGTGTGTTTAATGATGGTTTGGTCACTGATATGATAAATCAGATTAATCAAATACCACCCACCTGAGAGGAGCTTGAGATCCTTCATCTTCTCATTCTCTCTGGTCTTTAATGTGGCAATCATTAGCTGTTCATTTCAGCCAAATGTTTAATTTAGTCATGAAAACATCTTAATTTTATACAAACAGCATATAACATTTTAAAACAATGTGAAAATACTGTAACATGTAGCTTTGAAACATCATTACAATGTAATTTTAATATAATCTTCTGCTACATTTCTTTTAGTTTTAAAATAACAATCTGCTTATATAAATCAAACAGTGAAAATTTTTTAATTTATAGGTTTGATTTGGTAAAGATATGAAACATTTTAGTCAGAAACACATTTCAAAACATCATTCAATCATAATTGAATAAACGGCAAAGTTGGATTTAAACCAATTGTACATTTAAGTTAAACGTTATGGGTACCAAAGAAAAAATTATTTGTTTATAGATCTGATGTTTTATATATGTTCATAAAACATTGCAAAGGATATGCAAACAATGCCATGACCTTATAAACATACTACGTTAAACACCGTCAAGCAGTGTTCGAATTGTCAAAGCGGGATCACGAATCATTTGAATCACTTCGGGAGTTCGGAGCGGGTTCGCGAATCATATGAGTCAGTTTGGGGATCGCTATGAGTCAGTTCGGGAGTTCGGAGCGGGACCGCGAATCATTTTAATCAGTTGGGGAGTTCAAAGCGGGTTCGCGAATCATATTGAGTCAGTTTGGGGATCGCTATTCATTTGAGTCAGTTCGGGAGTTCGGAGCGGAATCGCCAATTATTTGAATCAGTTCGGGAGTTCACAGCGGGTTCGCGAATCATATGAGTCAGTCTGGGGATCGCGAATCATTTGAATCAGTCCGGGAGTTCAAAGCGGGTTCGCGAATCATATGAGTCAGTCTGGGGATCACGAATCATTTGAGTCAGTTCGGGAGTTCAAAGCGGGTTCGCGAATCATTTGAGTCAGTATAAATGCAAAATGTCACAGTTCACATTATTTTAATCTCCGATCTCGTGTGCAAGTGTTTTGTTTGCATGTATGTCATTGCAGCAGCACATTTAACTTTAATTGTAATTAAACTACACAGGATCTACCTGTGAATCAAATTATTTTAATGCACACCTTTTAGCCAATCAGAATCAAATATTCAGACAAACCATGGTATAAATAGATTTATTAGAGTAACCATTCAACAAACCAAGCAACTAATGGTTGTGTTAAGGAAAAATAGAACACTTTTTGTGTTTGTGTCAATTTGCTAAAGTAGACAGTAGTGTTCCTGTAGCTCAATTGGTAGAGCATTGTGGGGTTGGGGGTTCGATTCCCCAGGAACACTTGATAGGTAAAAAATTGATAGCCTGAATGCACTGTAAGTCGCGTCTGCTAAATGCATAAATTTCATTTAATTTAACTTGAAGAGCAGTCTCTAGATTGAGATGAAGGTCCTTCCCAAACCGCATCTTCACTTCATGCAGCAGCTACCAAAAAAAAGAAAGAAAAATTCATTAAAATAATTTTGACTTTTTATTCATACAAAAAAAAAAAAAAAAAATGTAAAAATGCAGTGGAAATACTGAACTCAAAGGAAACAACACTAAAAACAAATACTCACAATTTGTGGAACCCGAAGAAATGGGAACATGTCCATGACCTCTCATGTTGATTTTGTCATTAAATCAACCCTTTTAAAAAGAGCGCATCTCATTCGATTTTTGATATGTTGGTGTAGTCAGGTTGTCTTTTACATAGTTCAGCATTTATCACAGTAATGTGCTCCTGAAAACTTAATTGATCTTCTCCAATATTTTCCAGGTTTAATATAATCTGAAAAGCGTAGTAAATAACACAATTCCTATTGTATATATACAATCTCCTAGCATTACTGGTCAATAACCAAGCAATTTTAAGACATTTTAGTGAAGAAGGATAAAACAGACAAACCTCCTGGGACTGGGTGGAACCCGGATTATCAGTACACAGGAGTACTGGAAAGTTTGAAGTCTTGCATCTTTTTTTCTAAGCTTAGGATCAGAAAACACTAAATTTAACAGTTTGCAACAAGCACAACAAAACTTATGGATGTAAGGCAACTTGTGACACTGTCTCGGTTCAGGCTCTTTCGTGTTTTAGTGTAAATCCGCTGTAGAAACATTGACAACTTAATTACTAATGGGTTTAATTACTATATTGATAAATATCAATTAATATAGAGAACAAGTCTTTCTTACAAAACGATTACAGCAATGATAGTGTGCCTTGTGTACATTTTATACCTGTAAAGGATGATCAAGCGATGTTTCTTCACCGATGCTTTATCATGAATGAAGCATATCGCGAGAACTCCCGCACGCAGTGACGCGCACCTTTTCATTCAACCAATCACACACATCCATCTCCAGCTATGATAATATACATATTAAATCGGAACGATAACTCTTATGAAAAATCCCGAAATAGTTGTAACATGTATTTTGATTAACACAGCATTTATAATACGATAGAAATTATAGAAATAAAATCTAATTCAAATCAAAGAAAATGGATATTGATAATTGTGCATCATGTCACATGAAATATACACAAGAATAAACTGATAATAATTATAATTATGATAATTATTCAGGATACCACACTAGCATATTCACGCTGCGCTGTCTCGCGAGTGCAGTGCACGTTTTTGAATTCCAACGGTCGAGAAGAGATTGATCCCCGTCTGCTGATTTAATCATAGACATCATATAAGTAGACGCCCTATTGGCCGCTGGGCGACGAGATTTGCGGCCGCCATCTTGAACCGGTCGTACTCCTAGTTTCGTTGCGTAGCAGCAGTTAAGATGCCAGAGCACTGTGCAGCATTTTCCTGTTCTAATCGGCGGAGCATCGCAAGTACGGCTCGGGATTACTTTTCACAAGTAAGACTTAACATTATTATTGTACTATTGATTGTAGTTTGTCCTTAAATCCAGAGAATTGAGAAGGAGCAAGGATCTTTGATAGTACTGTACTGAAATCGTAGCTAGCTAACATTAGTTAGACTATGTATCTCAACTCAAGTGTTTCTCACATAACTTACTATTACTATTCAGATCAGAAAGAAGTTCGAAAAAACACATGTTAGATGCACGAAACTTACTTTTAGCGTTAGGTAACGTTAAGTGCTAATACAAACACAATCCAATCTGAGTACATACATTGTTCGACATAACATAACTGTTATTTGTGTTAGCGCACGTGATATCAGCAAGTAATGTATATTAAGGTTGCTTTGTTCATATTTTCTCTGTTCTTTATAGTGTATTTGAGTACTGTGTAAAGCGCTAATAAATATGCATAATTTGTATTCTTATTATAAAGGTGCTGAGAGCTGCAGAGAGGGTGATCCGCCAAGCTTCAGCAATACAAGCTCCTCAGGTGTCAACAGTCACAGAAGAGAGAGTGTGTGTGTGTGTGTGTGTGTGTGTGAGAGAGAGAGAGAGAGAGAGAGAGAGAGAGAGAGAGAGAGAGAGAGAGAGAACCAGTGTATATGTCACAAATTATAATAAATTGTTTCTTCAACTTATTAAATATCTTATTTTACTGCAACTGTTTCTGCTTCTTTATCATATTTATAGTGTGTGATTTATAAATATTCTACCTCACATATTTATATTTTGGGCGTCTGGTCATTTAGATCTTCTATCAGAATAGAATATGTAACTGTAAAGCCTATTATGAATATTAAAATACGCCGAATCATGTGTCCTATATCATAGCTGCATGAATGACCTTTGCAGCAAAAAAAAAATCCGCGTCAAAATCAGTTACGTATTCAGTGAGCTATGATTAATTTAATGCGCTGACAGCTCATTGCACCTGGCAAACAAGTTACACTGAGTGGAGCTGGTGACCGATCCAAGATGGCGGCTCCACGGCTCGTTCGTGCCAATAGGCAGTAGCGTTCGATGGGGCGTCTACCTATATGATGTCTATGGATTTAATGGTTAATCACATGGTTAGCATAAATGTGCCGTGATTAGCTCGCACGCTGGTTATTAGGACATGAAGTAAAACGTATGTACTGTTGTATGCATTTCATGTTATACTTTATTCATTATATATGTTGTTATTCCTTATTCCTTCTGTTATGAGTTTATTTCATGCTTATTCACTGATAGTGTATGTATGACGCCCTGAAAAGACTATGTAGTCGAGTGGACCTATTTACATACCTGGCCTTGTGTCATAAACTGATTTGTGGTTACAGTAACTGCATCTAAGTCAATACTGTGTTGGTACTATGCATTTTTGCAATTCATCAAGACTATGCACTTGTGCAATTCACATCATTTGAAATGATTCATGATAAAGCATCGGTGAAGAAACATCGCTTGAATGCTCATTCATTTAATATCATCCTTTACAGGAGTGTTACACTAGCGCAAATGCAAACAAATTGTTTACTTTGCAAAATTAATGAAAATAATGAGTTTATTACTTATTTTTGTTCATGTTTGGTGTTCAACGGATAAAAAAAAATTAATCCATAAAGCAAAACTGTCAAGTTGTGGTACATAATTTCACATAAATGACAAAGAATGAAATTAAAAAGCAGCAAACAAGGCTATAAGTAAGGGGCAGTTCACATTTCGCATCTTTTGCGCTCTCAAGATCATTATTTCAAATGTAAGTGCACCGTATGCGCGCTCGTAATGGAAGGGACGCCGCTCATTTTTCCAGAATCATTTGAGTCAGTTCGGGAGTTCGTGGCGGGATAGCGAATCATTTGAATCAGTTCGGGATTTCAAAGCGGGTTCGCGAATCATTTGAGTCAGTTTGACGATCACAAATCATTTGAATCATTTCGGGAGTTCTTAGCGGGTTTGCGAATCATTTGAGTCAGTTCGGGAGTTCAAAGCGGGTTCGCGAATCATTTGAGTCACTTCGGCGATCGCGAATCATTTGAATCAGTTCGGGAGTTCGGTACGTGCGGGATCGCGAATCATTTGAATCAATTCGGGAGTTCGTAGCGGGATAGCGAATCATTTGAATCAGTTCGGGAGTTATGACGACAAAAATAAAACACTGAATCAATTTGAAGCTTTGAAAAAACCGGCAAAAAAAATGTCCCCATCAGACACAAGTTTTTTTCGTATAGATTTTTCTGAAAACTTAAGGCTTTTTTCTTCATAAAACGAGTTGGACATCATCAGACAAATGTCTGCGTATGGACCAGTAGTTAAATCAGAAGACTAAAATTCGCATGCAGAAAATAAGGATGTCACAACAATAATGAGCCACTCACACCAGGTATAAGGTTTAATAATTTCTTTAAACACCGTTTTTTTTAGGGGTTCAAGGACTTTAAATACTCTAAAGGACTAATCTAAACAAAATAAATAAAGAACAAAAATAAATGTATATTGTTTATTATTTTGTATAATAATTTTGTATTATTATGTATACTTTTTATTATGTATATTATGTTTTTAACCTGGGTTACACACCTCCCAGCAGTGTACGCAGTAAGCAGAAATGGCATAAGCCCACATATCTTTACAGATAGCCAAATATAAAACACAAATGCAGTTAGAACCCACATACATTCATTAACAATTTACCTGCTTAGTAGACCTTATAAAAGCCAGGGCTGGCTTCAGCAAGTGAACTGAACAAACGAGTTACCCTCAGAAGAGTTGCAGGCGACGAGTGTTGCTACTGAACCGTCTAAGTACCGTGTCCTTCCATTCGCTTGTGCATTTGCGTGTCAAGTCTTTCTCGAATGCAAGCTGCACTAACCTGGCCTTTCTCTCGTGTAGCATTGTGCGTCTGTGCTCCGAAAACACATTTTTCAGAGTGGAGAATGAATTCTCATACATTGCTGTGGATGCACCAAATGACAATGCATGTTTGAAAGCAGTCAGCACACTGGGCATGGCAATCAGATGGTTGTGGTACGTTGAGATGATGTGCTGTATGGTCCAGTCTCCCTGCATTGCTTGACAGGTCGAGAATATGCTTCACAGCTTTCACATCAAGAAAGTTATCAGCCTCTGGATTTAGTGCTGCAAGTGCACTGGCCAGTTGTGAGTTGCGCTCGCTGAATCTACGCTCCAGTTCCCCAACCACCGAATCAATAGTGTTGTAGTACAATCTCCGAAGTTCAGTTTCCACGTCATCATCACCTCTGTGTCCTCCTGTAGGCCCTGTAACGATGTAACCATCCATCCGTGTGCTCTCTGGTCTCAGTGACTCGCTGGTGTGCGTGGTAGTATCCAGCATCTGCTTAAACTCTTCATCACAACGGAGTTTTTTAACACATCCTTTTGCACTCGCCACAACACTTAAACCTGTCAACAAGTCAGTGTCCTCTCTCTGGAGAAGCTTGTTCGGTGGGTCCAATAGAGAAAGGTCTCTGTGGGTTAAGTTGGCAAGGAACATGAAACGTGGCTCAGATATCTCACGCAGCAGACCTGTAGCTTCCATTCTCGTCTCTGAGCCATAGTTCAGCACAGTGTCAGCATCGGTCAGAATCGATTTAATGTCATTAAATGACTTAAGAATGACTGATACAGTGGCAAGATGCCCTGTCCATCTCTGCTCCAGTAGATGTTTAAGATGTGCACCTTCATAATGCATAGCAACAGTTGGCTTTCTACAGAACTTGTACAGGGAATCGCACACCTCGAAAAACTCTGAAAGTGATGTCTCTGCAGACATGGCATGAACAACAACCAAATGCAACTGATGGTTAAGGCAGTGCACATATGGTATCTCACGTCCAAGTCTGTCCTGTAGAATTTTCTGAACACCTCCACGTTTCCCCGACATAAGTGCAGCTCCATCATATACCTGACAATTTTTTGAGCTATCCAAGCCAACCTTAAGCTCAGTCAGAATGGTGTCAGTTAATGCCTGTCGGTCACCTTTCTGAGCCGTAGCGATGCACAGCAGACGCTCTGTAACTTCGTAAGACTCATTCACAAATCGAAGCACAATCGATATATTTTCACATCCTGTGGGGTCACGCGTCCCATCAACTTTCAAAGTGTAATAGGACTCACCAACTTCCTCCACTATAGCCTCTTTCACCACATTACTGAGTGTTCTTATAAGTTCATTTTGCATATCATGACAGGTGTAAGTGGCATTGCGAGGGATTGTCTTCACCACATTAGCCAATTCAGGATCCTTTTGGATAGTGTAATAAAGCATGGAAAGGAAAAGTCCAGACCCCCCCTCCGACATGTCATCAAAAGCGTCAATCTTCCCCCGTAATGGTAACTGGTTTTCAACCAAGAACCCAACCACATCTATTAGTGAGGACACATAATACCGGTTTTTCCTGAGTTGATCTGCATTGACAAGCGTTGATACCTCATTCCCCGTATTGCGACGCATCTCCCTCTCTTTCCACATTGCATAGCAAGACAGGTGGTCCCTCGAAGTTTCATGTTTATGAAATCCACGGTCTTTGGCCATAGCGTGTTTCCAGTTACGATATCCCACACTCGCGAAGGCATCCAATGTTCCAGATTTTCTAGTAAAGCTGAACATCCGACAGCAAAAACAAAATGCTGCGTCTGCCTTGACACTGTACTCCAACCACTCTCTGTTGTGAAACCATTTATCAACGAAGGATCGCCCCTTGCCACTGTAAACTGTTACTGTTTTAACACAATTTGGACAGGCCTGTCAGTCCCGATATCATCAACCGCTGTCCGCTGACTTGAAGGACTTGAAGATTGTTGGTCTATGGCTGCTCTAGTTAAATGTTTTGGCGGTTGTCCGAAACTAGCATTCGCAGATGAAGGGCCAGCTGGGCTCTCATAGACCGTGGTACTGGTGGTCTTGGCCGGAGTATCTAAGTCCGATTGACGAGCCTGCGGAGGTCTAAACCATTTTCGTAAATCCATTTTAATTAATTAATTAATTTTTTACAATTAGCTGCTAACAAATGTCTATAATATAGACGGACAAATTGTTTTTCAACTTGAAATGGATTTTTCGCTCCCGCTGCAAATCAAATGTAACAAGTTTACTCAGCGACCAATAAGCATTCACCATGACGAAGCAGTTACGTGCCATGAACAACCAAAATGATGCATTTTCCCCATTCTTTTTATTTTATTTTATTTAAGTTACAGTTTGAACATTTAATATTACAATCAGGGCTTGAAAACGAAAAAAAAAAAAAAATTCAATCGGTTCACTCCAGCAGAATCGATATTTTAACGTTTCTGTTCTGCGTTCCTCTGATATTATTACCATTCCGAAACCGGTTCGGGAGGAAGAAATACCGGTTAATAACGTTATTTTTTAAGAGCAATATTTTTTGCCTATAATTTGCCTAATAATAATAATAAAGTATAACGTTTTCCTTAGAGATCTAACGCTTACAGTTTACAGCTTGCACCAGATTTTGTACAAATGTAAGCTAGGCCTACTAAAAAAAAAAAAAAAAACTTTAAGTATTTTTAAGATATTTAAAAATGTTTGCTTCATTGTTAAAAAAAAAAAAACACTTGTATAAGATTGCGTTTTGAGAGTAAAAAAAAAAAAAAAAAAATTAAGTCGGGGCTCATTGCATTTTTATTAGCCATATTACTTTCCGAAATAATGAAGGCTAAAATACCTGTAGTCTAAAGCAAAATGTTTTAAAACATTATAAAAACAGTTATTAGTTTCTCTTCAAATCAAATCCTCTAAAGTTTAGGCTATAAAAACCTCAATCCAAAAACAAATTAATTTAAGCTGAAGCTGACGCCTACCTCTCTCAATCGGCACAAATCCAAATGTTTCCATGTTCCCGACATATCTGCTATAAAATGTTATTTAATATAAAGAATATAGAATAATGGTAAATGTATAATAAGTAACGCTGTATAGCTATGCGTCCGACAGTCAGACTCCAAATTTCATTTAATAATTATTTTGAGGACCTCAAATTGAGGTTAATAGAAAATGAAGGCTATTTTAGTTCCCCTCACTCCATAACAACAACAACAACAACAACAACAACAACAACAACAACAACAACAAGAAATCAATTAACAGTATTTATAAAAGAACAAGAATTACAAATATAAGAGGCTATAGCAATATTAACGACAAACCAAAACTAATTAATTTAGACTAAAACGAAACTGAAACCAACACTGGGTTTCTCATTCGACACAAAATCAAAGTTTCCGTATGTGCGATGTATTTGAATAACAAATGATTATAAAAAATAGCCTAATGTTTGTAAACATTTTGTGTCTGCATATTTCTGAATGAAATAATTGTTTTCTCTTAAAAACTTTAAAAATGAAATATATATAGCCTATTAACCATGCAGGAAAACCTTTTTAAATATTTTGATAATATACTGTAAATAAATAAATGACTTTTTAAACCGTTTAACTGTGACTCAACAGAGCTTGTACGAGCTTTTGTCCTCTTTAAATCTTTCTCAGACGTTTCCATATGTCGAAATTGGTTAGCGCATTTATCTGTGCATGATGGTGTCCAATGACTCTGGTGAGCGGAGCTTCTCAAAGTTGGGAATAATCAAAGGAGAGCTGCGGTCCTCGATTGGGCAGGAAAAGGCTAAGCATGCTGGCGCTTGAGTGTAGAGACCGCGCGGGATAGATTTTTCCGTCCCGCTCCCGCAAAAATATATGTTATTTTCTCCCCCTCCCGCGCGCAAATGATCAAGTTTCGTCCCGCTACCGCCTGCAAAATCCCGCGGGTAAAGTAGCCTATAAGTTTTTTTTTTTGTTTAATCCATTGCATATTCTGCCTGCTACTCTGTTATTTTTTTTAATTCCTCCCCTGTTGAATATAAATTTAAAAAAGAAACAAATGTTTCGTTTTATTTGCATTTAATTAAATGGATGAAAGGAACGAACAAGCCTACCTATTAGGCTATACTATATATATGAATTATATAATAGTAATAATAAACCTGGATTTATTTCATGTTCAAAGGAAAATTAGCCTATAGTCTACTGCTTAAGAATGCCTTCTTTTCTTCAAACATTAAACGAAAAAAATAATAATTTTTCCTCAATAACAAAATAGACCAATTTTAAATATTTAACAAAATAAATAGATAGTTAAAAATAAACGGAATTAAAAAAAATATTGTAGACTACAACTACTAATGTAGTCCGTGCAGTAATAGCATGTCGTTCATTGATGAGGGCTTCAGATTAATCCGTCTCTGCCCACTTATGCGACCGCAATTACTAAAGCTGGAATGCAAAGTAGCCTACATGGCGTGTTACTTTGCTTAATCTTGGAAACTCTTGATATCGCCTTTTCCACCACTCTATCTCTCGCTATTTCGGAATGGAATTACACGTCTCTGCCATGGTTTCATCATCATCCTCCCATTCCGCAAAGTCTATTTTATTTTATTTTAGTCTATTATAAATAAAGGTTTATCTGTTTTTAGTAATTTTATTTTGCTAGATATTTCCACTTTGCGGGAGTCCCGCAAATAACTTTATTTTCCCGCAACCCACACATTATATCTTGCCGCCCGCATCCGCATTCACCAATCAAATATTGTCCCGCGACGCACTCGGTTGCTCTGGGTCCCGCGCTACTCCCGCGGTCTCTACTTGAGTGTCGAATACACATATGCACCAACCAACGCCTAAAAAATAGGCCCTTTTTGCGCTGCGTCATCAGGCCCAATTTGGTCTTAATCCGGCCCTGAAGGCGGTGCATTGCCATTGAGACTTGACTGAGTTCACAGCTGAGCAGACATTTCACTCACTGTGAGTATGCTGTGAGTACGCCATGGCCTGTAGGAGGGGCATCAATGACCGCTAGTTCAGGAGTTCGTGGCGGGATCGCGAATCATTTGAATCAGTTCGGGAGTTCGGAGCGGGTTCGCGAATCATTTGATTCAGTTCGGTAGTTCAAAGCGGGTTCGCGAATCATTTGAGTCAGTTTGACGATCGCGAATGATTTGAATCATTTCAAGAGTTCATAGCGGTTTCGCGAATCATTTGAGTCAGTTCGGGAGTTCAAAGCGGGTTCGCGAATCATTTGAGTCAGTTTGGCGATCACGAATCATTTGAATCAGTTCGGGAGTTCAAAGCGGGTTCGCGAATCATTTGAATCAGTTCGAGATTTTGTAGCGGGTTCGCGAATCATTTGAATCAGTACGACCCTTACGAAAATTAACCATGGTTTTACTACAAATAAAACCAAAAAACCATGGTTACTGTAGTTAAACCATGGTAGCCACAAATTAACCATGGTTATGCTATATTAACCATAGTTTAACAATGGTATTTGTAGTAAATCTGTGGTTTTACAAATGGCAGTCAATACGCCAAAAAACGATGGGTTACTACAGTTTTACTATAATAAAACCATGGTTATTTTTCGTAAGGGGAGAGTTCAAAGCGGGTTCGTGAATCATTTGCGTCAGTTCGGGAGATCAAAGCGAGTTCGCGAATCATATGAGTCAGTTCGGGAGTTCAAAGCGTGTTCACGAATCATTTGAGTCAGTTCGCGAACACAAAGACATGACATATCAAACTTACATTGTCCAGACAGAAGAGAAACTTGATGTTTTCTGTGAATAAAGATGGTAGGATTAGCAGTGCTGCATCTGTTTACACAAAAACAACAAAACAAAACAGGTTATTGGTACACATTATATTTTAGCTGTGATGGTGTTTTTGGAAACCCTGCAAATTTGAACAAATAACAACATCTAAATAATAACATTATTATTTTGCTTATTTTTTTATTCAATTATTAATATATAAAGACTGAGACAGCAGCACATTAAACTTTAATTGTAATTAAACTGACTGGAACTTCCTGTGAATCAAATTATTTTAATGCATCATTAAATCAACCCTTTTAAAAAGAGCGCATCTCATTCGATTTTTGATATGTTGGTGTAGTCAGGTTGTCTTTTACATAGTTCAGCATTTATCACAGTAATGTGCTCCTGAAAACTTAATTGATCTTCTCCAATATTTTCCAGGTTTAATATAATCTGAAAAAAGTAGTAAATAACAAAATTCCTATCGTATATCTACAATCTCCTAGCATTACTGGTCAATAACCAATACATTTTAAGACATTTTAGTGAAGAAGGATAAAACAGACAAACCTCCTGGGACTGGGTGGAACCCGGATTATCAGTACAACCTGTTTACAACATAGATCTCAGCTCTTTCACATGGAAACCCAGCAATCATCTGGCCAGTATTGAGGGTGGTCAAATGATTAAATGATTAAAACTCATTTAATTTAATTCATTTTAATTAATTAAATTTTTAATTTAATTTATGCATTTAGCAGCCGCTTTTATCCAAAGCGACTTAGGCCCAATCCCAAATCTATTTTATACCCCTTCCCCTTCCCCTACCCCTCCGCCTACCCCTTCCCCTTGTCCCTTGAAACAGAGTGTCAAGGGGTAGGGGAGAAAATATTCCCCTAAGAATTGGGACACCACTACCATGACGTCACACGCCATCATACGTCATCTAGCTCTTTCAATACACACATATACTGGTGGTCATTAGAGTCTTTACTTATCGTTCTGTATTAATGAGCTGCTTACTGACACACACACACACACACACACACACACACACACACACACACACATATCGGAAATCGCGCAGCTCACACATCCAGGAGATAATAAACTTGTCAACACTGCCCCATGACTTTTATTAAATACAGTTTAAATACTGAATTGCTACATTATATTTTCCAGCGACGAGAGGATACAATCGCTGTTTTTAAGTAAACTTACTCTAAAAAGAGAAACGCACAGACGCGAATACATGCAACTTTAATTTCTCTCTCTCTCTCTCTTGAATATGCAATATTTGAGAAAATGGTTTAGCGATTTCTAATTATTGGGGGGATTAGTCTACGGCAGTAATCGCCTTGATCATGCAGTCTGTAATGATATGACGTTAGCAAACAGCGATTTCTTTGCAAACATTTCTTTGAGTAATATGACCACTAATATGAACTCACAATTGAATGTTACATAAAACAAATGATTATTTTCATTAAAATCTTTATTTATGCCAAAAAAAAGCTTACATTTATGTGTGTTTTTGTTCGCTGTAGCAGCCATGTTGCCGAGATAATTCATACCCCTTCGTTTGAAGTGTGGTCCCGAAAAATCTTCGTTTGAAGGGCTGTCTGGCCCTTCCCCTTCCCCCTACCCCTCCAACCGAAAGAGAATCGAGACATCCCTACCCCTTCACATGAACGCGCGAAACGGAGGGGGAAGGGGAAGGGCTAAGGGGTAGAATTGGGATTGGGTCTTACAGTGCATTCAGGCTATCAATTTTTACCTAACATTTATCTAAGGATGCTGACACACTAGCATTGATGTACAGTATAGCTAGTCCAATGAAACACATACAGTGTTATTTTCACACATGGATTTGTGGCCATCACTAAGTTGTTCATTAAGATCCTTGATTTCCTCTTCCTGTTAAAACCCTCAAGGTGTTGACAGCCAATCAATGACAGTGATAGCTCTTAACTCCGGATGTGAGAAGACAAAAATTATAATAATAATAACTTCACACCCAGTCAAATTGAGCGCACTGAGTTCAGCTCGTAGCAGAATCGTTGTCATTTTACATTGTGATCATTGTGAGGTGTTTCAGAATGACTATTTTCAGGTTCAGTTTGTGCAAAATGAATTAGTCTATTAGACTTCAGTTCACCATCTGAGCCACACACATGAATAAACCTCTAATTATCCTGCCGCACAATAGAAATCTGACAAACTCCAATAGAGTTAGATTGATGGGGGGACTATGCTGCTGTATATCTAAAGACCAGAGAGGGGAAGAAAACACCTAGGAATCACCCACAACTGTTGTGTTGAGAGGGTAAGTGGAGTTCTCCAGAGGTCAGAGATGACATTGTGAAGCTCCTCGAGCTGTGGGCCGCTGGATGAGAGAAACTGAAGATGTGGAAATCTCCAGTGTTGTTTTAGATGGAGCCTGCGGCGAGCAGCGGGGAGCGGCGGAGTGTGTATATGTGTGTTTACTCACCGGGACGCTCATCTTTCCTGCTTCTCGTCGAGCTAATGGCAGCTGGAATCACACAGCAAGTGCTCTGGCCCCTGAAAGTGAGATTAAACCTGCTGGGAGGAGAGAGATGGGGACCCTCGCTGTTTCAGACAAGAGGAGGTGAGCCCAAGCACACAGAGAAACAGCTCAGTGTCTCTTTAATTTCATTACACTTTTTTATCTGAAACACCAGAGTTCAGTTTTATGAAAGAAAGGGAAGTGAAGGCAGGAGAGACCCGTTATATAATACACTATAAACTTAAAAGATGTAAAAAATGACTTATAAAAAGGTAAGTTAAGCAATTAAAAAATCTATATATTAAAAATAAAATTAGGCTATTATTATTATTGCTACACACAATACTAGTGACAACAAACAAACACAATAAAATAATGTCCAATAAAAATGAAATCAAATGCATCTAGAGATGTGTTGTATTCATTAAAGGAACAGTGCACCCAATCGTAAAAACTCTTATCATTTTTTTTTACTCACCAACGTTTCAGGCTGGATTTAATGTTTAGGGGCTTCTGGGTAAAAAAAAACAAATTCAACATATAGATATGAATACCACTGTAAATAGATGAGCAGAACTCTCAGGACTGCTCATTTATAAATAAAAGTATAAATCCATAAACAGTAATCTGCATTATGCATTAATTACTTTTAATTTATTTTTTCAACGCAGGATATTAAGACAAAAAGTCTAAATTCTGAGATGTGGGAAAAGATGAATATATTAACTACTAATTATATTAAAATAAATAAATCTGAAATGTCATTTGTGTTCTAGTCTTCTCTGCTTTTACTCATTCTTTAGAAAACACACATCATTTACATGCAAACGTACCATTATTAAATGATTATTGAAAGTTGCTTTATTTTTACAGCTTTTTATTGTTTCTCACATCCATTTTAATGAAAAAAAAAAAAAGAAAACTGCAAGATCTTTATTGAATTTTGAAAGCATATTTTTTATTTTGTTTTACATTTAAAATAGTGAAAGCCCTCAAGCTACACATAATCAGTGAGTTTAAAAATTGAAAATAAAAAAATTATTAAACGTATATAATTAGAGGTTAAAAACAAAACATGTTTTGGTCACACAAGTGTGATGGAAATGATTTGTTCTCCCACATCCTGAAGATTTCCAGTTATGCTGAAATCTTGGTAAAGTGCAGATGATTGGAGGAAACTCTTCAAAGATTTTTGTCACTGCAGGTCGGCTCTTTATATTGACATATTTTCAGTTCACACTTTGGTTTCTGCAAAGCAATAAATCATTAAAAGTAGATAATTAGATTTACACTGTTTAAAAAAAAAACACACACATTTTGAAAAACTTTTAATCCAAATGAAATCTCAATCAGGTTTGGCCAGTTTATTCCAACTGACGTGGTTACATGAGACTCTGAAAAAGAGTTGATTATTATGGTCCATGCTACTGAAGACTGGATTATGCATTTAGTGTTTGATTGAACAATAAATGTTTTTAATGTATTTCACTAACTCTGAATCATTTCTTGCTATAAATGTTATTTTCATAATAAGTGAACCTTTGGCTTTTTAATTCCACCCTACTTGGATTTCTATTAAATACATTTTTAAAAAATTGCGTTCCCCCCAAAACATTTTGCATTCAGTAGCAAAAGTTAGATTTTCCTCAGAAACTTTAGGTTCAGTCGCAGAAGTTTTGCATTCCTCGAGAAAGTTTGCATGTGCTGATAAACCCACAATATGAATGCAACTCTCTAAGCTTTTTCTTTACACTTAACACTTAATTAACTGTATGCTATGCTCATATTCTGGGTTCATCTGTTTGTTTTTATATAGTATGCATCATTAATAAGGTGTATATTGAATTCAATCTTAACATCACTATGTAGTACACTAATAGTTCAATCCAAAACATAAGCATAAAAAACACTACACCTCATTATTAACAACCTACCTTTGTTAATCTTGATCATGGATTTTCTGAGTGCTCTTTTACATTGTGCTCCTCCACACAAAAATACTGGTTCATCTTCCAGTTATCTGGAAAAACTTGAAGGATACACAACAGGTAGTCAAACAAAATGACAAACCATAGAAACCAGTCACATGTTAATCTCATTCACAAAATCACCACCAGGTGCTCAAAGCTGGAACTGTGACATTTTCAATTAAGATTAAATAAAGGGAAATGACGTAATATTAATAACTAAAATAATATAGCATTAAAACATTTAATCTCAGTGAATTATTCATTGTATAAATCCTTAATGTTCCAACTGTTTGACCACTGTTACATTGAAATATTACAGTTTTGATCATACTAGCCAGTCTTTCCGATTATTATGCATTTCGAGAGGTGTGCATTATGCCTTAAAATAAATAAAACAATAAAAAATGCAGACACCATCTTCTGACGAGATGTGGCAATTTACTTGGCACGATCCTCACAATGAATTGTGGGTATTCTCGAGCCATTAAGTGCACCCTATAAACACTATACCGCACTATACACAACTTACTTTTGTTACTCTTGATCTCGTCCTCAGTCAGATTCTTCTGGATGGTCATTCCCTCGTGCTCCACCACACAAACATACTGGTGCTTCTTCCACTCTTCTGGATGAACATTGAGGATAGATGTCTTCTGGAAGGTCCCATCTTCATTTGGTAGTAACTCTCCAAGCTCCACATCCTCATAGTGATCTTCTCTATTTCTTAACCAGGTGATATTCACTGCTGATGGGTAGAAACCTGAGGCATGACACACTACTGGAGAAGAGGAATTCTTCTGTAACAGAGACACTTCAGGAGCTACAAAAGATTGAGGAAAAAAAAGTGATGAAAATACTTAATACTTCAAATTTATGCAATAGATCATTCAGCTACATTTTGTTTTAACCCTTCAGTGCTCCTCAAATGAGAGTCATACTTTGGTTTCACGGTCTCAAGTGACCCTTGAATGTAATATAGGCCCAATTCCAATTCTACCCTTTAGCCCTTCCCCTTTCCACAGGGGTAAGGGGTGTCTCGATTCTCTTTTCGTTGGAGGGGTAGGGGTAAGGGGAAGGGCCAAATAGCCCTTCAAATGAAGATTTTTCGGGACCACACTTCAAACGAAGGAGTATGAATTATCTCGGCAACATGGCTGCTACAGGTAAAAATAGAGACTTTGCCTTAAAATGCAGTTTCCCTTTCTGTCAGTCACTCTCGACGCCACGTCTATCGAAGCGATATCCCAATCTACTTCGAGTGTAAACTAAATGAGCCAATGCACATTAGCATGCAATTATTGCATCAAGCTGCTGCTGATCACAGCATGAGTATAAGAATAGCTGCATAGCAGCTTTTCACTTCAGAGCCGAGCATTAGTATCATTCTGCTCAACCATGTCTGCTGTGAACTACGAGTTCAGCTAGCTCTCGGAAGCTTCGTGTGTTGGTGAGACGGCGCTTCAGCGGTGGTTGTTCCTGTGATGAGTGGGTTGCGCACTTCAGGCTGCACTACCCCCTGTCATGTTGCAAGCGGACAATTCCCCTGTGCGCCTCAGCACTAAAAGAGCATTTCCTAAAGAGCAAATTTCTCTAAAAGAGCTTCAAGGGTGCGTCTTTGTAAAGACGATGGATCGTCCTTATAAGGATGCCTTTTCACCCATGCGTTTCAGTGGGCAGTTACCCAGTCTGTCTCGCTGACTTCTGCGGACCATGCGATTCAGTTCACCCGACTTCCCCCCAAGTTCAGTGGTTTCCGCTAAACTACAGTAAAAGCGTCCGATGCCCCTGTTCTGCGGGAAGAGATTGCAGTCCTACTGGCGAAGGACGCGATAGAACCGGTCCCCCCAGCCAATATGAGGACAGGGTTTTACAGCCCTTACTTCATTGTACCCAAGAAAGGTGGTGAGTTACAACCAATCTTGCATCTGCGAGTTTTGAATCGGCCCTTCATCGGCTACCGTTTAAGATGTTGACTCAGAAACGCATTTTTGAATGTGCCCCCCCCCCCACAGATTGGTTTGCAGCGATAGAACTGAACGACACATACTTTCATGTATCCATCCTTCCGCACCACAGACCTTTTCTGTGTTTTCCATTCAAAGGACGGGCATATCAGTACAAAGACCTGCCCTTTGGGCTGTCCCTGTCTCCCTGTGTCTTCATGAAAGTCGCGGAGACGGCTCTTGTTCCCCTTCGGCCTGTTACATATGAGTTCGCTCCAGCACTGGCTTTATGGCTGAGTCCCGAGGTGGGCATGGAAGCTCGGCACTCACCGGGTCCATGTTACACTGGCCTGTCGCCAAACCCTCACCCCGTGGTCAGATCTTGTGTTTCTCTGGGCAGGGGTGGCCCTAGAGCAGATCTCCAGACATGTTGTGGTTTACACGGATGTCTCCATCACCGGTTGGGGGCCATGTACAACGAGCATGCAGTCTTGGGGGTTTGGATGGGCCCGCAGCTGCAGTGGCACATCAATTGCCTAGAGTTGTTAGCAGTGCACCTTGCCTTGAGCAGTCTCAAAATTCACTTATGATGCAAGCATGTGCTGGTCCGAAAGGACAACACAGCGACCGTTGCATACAACAACCGACAAGGTGGAGTCCATTGTAGTCGGAAGCTTCTGAGGTCACTTCGTGCCAATCTCCTGGGAGAACGGCGACTCCATCCCCTGACGGTACAGCTGATTTGGAGAAGGTTCGAAGCCACTCAGGTAGAACTGTTTGCTTCTCCAGAAACCTCTCACTGCCTGGACACACTGGCACGCAGCAAATATGTGTTTTCCCCAGTGAGCCTTCTCGCACAGACACTGTGCAAAGTCCGGGAGGACGAGGAGCAAGACTTGCTAGTGGCGGCATATTGGCCCACTCGGACCTGGTTCCCCGAACTAGTGCTCCTCGCGACAGCCCCTCCTTGGCTGATTCCTCTGGGGCAAGATCTACTGACCCAGAGACAGGGAACCGTTTGGCACCCATGTCCAGACCTTCGGAAAATCCATGTCTGGACCCAGGATGGGACGTGGAGGTTCTAGGTGACCTACGCCAGGAGGTAGTGGATACCATCACTTCGGCAAAAGCACTGTCTACGAGACACACTTACGCCTTGAAGTGGAACCTGTTTGTCGAGTGGTGTTCTTCTCACAGAGAGGACCCACGTAGATGCCCGATTGTGGTCGTGCTTTCCTTTCTGCAGCAAGGCCTGGAGCGAAGGCTGTCTCCCTACACGGTCAAAGTCCAGGGCACCGCTATTGCTGTGTATCATGACCCCGTGAACGGGAAGTCTTTAGGTAAGCATGACCTCATCGTCAGGTTCCTTAAAGGGGCCAGGATGCCATAACCCTGGCTGATCAGGCACAGGGTGTGCCCTGCCCGTTCAGGTTGCGAACTCACTCTACTAGAAGTGTTTCATCCTCCTGGGCGCTGGATTGTGGCACCTCGCTGACAGATATTTGTAAAGCTGCAGGCTGGGTGACCCCTAACATGTTCGCTAGGTTCTATAGCCTTCGTTTAGAGCCAGTATCCTCCTGTGTTCTCACCTCAATTCCGAGCCCAGGCCTACACCTAATAGGGGCAGAGGCGGCTCGCACAGGGCACTGGAAGGGGCAGCACCCATGGTGCTTTGGTAGGCATCCCATTCTCATCGGTCACGTCCCGTCGCCATGGTTGCTGTACTGCCGCTGAGCTGCTGGGTCTCAGGCTTGGCTCCTCAGCGAAAATCTGGTATGCATTGCACCTGCTGCCTTCTTATACTCACACTGTGATCAGTGGCAGCTGGATGCATTAATAGCATGCCAATGTGCATTGGCTTGTTTAGTCTATCGAAGCGATATCCCGTTCTCGTCGGTCACCGACGTTAAGGGAATGAGGGTTACCATACAGTATGTAACCGAGACGTTTTTCATGGTGCTATGATTTTTTACAAAACAATTTTTTAAAACAAAAATTTTCTGTCAAATTTAACCAAAGACCACCAGAGACAAATGACTCATTTATTGTTGGGTAGAGTGGGGGAAAATGCCTCTCTACTGTTTTTAACAAAATAACCACTAGATAAAGTCAAGATGTCTTTTGTTGTAACTATGGACTGTGTGTTCCACAATCTACCCTAAAATAATCTACTTGTTGAACAAAGTGAATTTCTTGAAAACAAGCTACCTCTACTTTCTAAATATGCTTTCCTTAACGTCAAAAAATATTGTATCCAGTAAACGCAATCTTGTTCGTAGTATTGTTTCAGTAATTCAAGTCGTTCTCTGTCATTGTTCCACTTCATCATTGTGATTATTCCCTGTGGTACAACTGTGATGAATCTGAGCTCCTCTATGTCTAGAAAGATGAAATCTTCTCCATCATAACCGTGCTCATCAAACCCATGTGATTTTCCCGTCTCATCATCCCAATCACATCCATACATCCTCTGATACGTATGAACACCTGAAGAATAGGGAGAGCTTACTTTAATTTCTATTGTATGAGGTATTTCTTTTATGTTTAAAATTGTAGTGTAAAGTATTTTATCTCACCACTTGTCTGACTGAATTGCTCCATTATAAAACGAATGTTGATTTTGTTGGTCTGCTGCACTCGTTCTCTGATCTTAGTGTATTCTTTCCATCTGTCTCCAGATGCAAACTTCATCCAGTCCTGTTTTGGAATCAGCTTCTGTATCCCACCGTCATAACAATCAATCTGCTGTCCATCCAGTGTAGTTACTGAAGAAACCTCTGGGAATCCTGCAATGGTCTGTCCATTTATTTCAGTGTAAGTTATGGTGCAGGTGTGCCTCTCTAAACAAGCAAAAGACAAACACATATTTAAACACCAAATATAGTGCCATAAATCAAATTACAGTTTGAATCTTCAGTTTTTTTATTTATTTTCACATCACTACTTTTGCAGTTTCATCATAAATTAGTCATCACTGGAAAGGTTTAAACTTAAAACATTGTGTTACATTATAAAGTGTACTTTTGCGGGCTAAATTTTTGTGATATCAACTTCAAATTTGGAGCATCACATAGGTTAGTGTCAGGACTCGGGTATGATCTGTCCTTTTTTCTTACTTTGTTTTTATATATTTTTTTTTGTTTCTACTCATTTTTATACACTTGTTTTCGTTTTGTTTCCTTTTTTTCTTTCTCTCTGATTTTTAATATATTTTTCTGGATTTTCTTCCCTTCGCCCTAGCGCCAGCTGATCTCGCTCTGCAATCTAGGCTGTGGCTTGTCTGACGCACCTGTTCCCTCTATCTCATTACTCACCCTATTTATTCTGCTTGATTTTCACCCATCCTTGTCAGTGTGTTCTGTGACCTTTTGGCGTTTGGCTTCGGTTCTGTCCTGTTCTGGTCAGTTCGCTGGTTGGTTTGTCTGCCCAGTTAGTGTAACCTGTGTTTTGCCCTCAGAGGATTTCGGACAGCTCTTCTGGTTTTCGACCTGGACTGTTTTTGACTCTGTTACTGCCCGCCGTTCTCAGCCCTGTCTGCACCTCGCTTGACCCCTTGTCTGCCCGACTATTCTCCTGCCTGCCGTTTTGGATTAGTTGCTCCCTCTCTCCTGGCGTTCTCGGAGGCTGAGCGCACGACCTGCCCGCTGAGCAGTGTGAAGTCAAGACTGATCCCCCCCCCCCCCCAGAGGGGTTTTGTTGTTTTTTTTTTGACGTTAAGTCGTCCTCTTTAATAAAACTCTGTTCTTCAGCCTCATTCCGCTCTTGGGTCCTCATCTGTCCTGACACCACACACTGACCAAGAATGGACCCAGCGGAGAGCTCAACTTGGCAGGCGACTTTGGAGCATCAAGGAGCGATGCTGGGCCGTCATGAGATGCAACTCTCTTCCACTCGTCACTCTGAGGATGCCTTGTCGGCTCAGATCACGGATTTAGTGGGTCGTCTCGATCGTCTCACTCGACAGGAATTCCCTTCACCGCCTCCCGGGCCTCTCCCGTCCGCTTCCTCCTCTGAGCCGAGAGTGAACAACCCCCCCGTGTATTCCGGTGAGCCTACTAGTTGCAAAGCTTTCCTTATTCAGTGCGAGGTGGTGTTTTCCCTTCAAGCTTGAACCTACGCATCAGATGTCTCCAAGGTGGCGTATGTCATATCCCTGCTTTCTGGTAGAGCAAGTGATTGGGGGACTGCGGTATGGGAGCCACAGGCCGCGTGCTGCTTGGACTTCAGTTCCTTTAAGGAGGAGATGGTCAAGACCTTTGATCAGTCCGTTTTTGGCAAGGAGGCGTCCCGACTGTTAGCGCGCCTTCAACAGGGCAGGCGTTCAGTAGCAGACTACTCCGTGCAGTTCCGTACCCTGGCTGCTACCTGTGGATGGAACACCGAGGCCCTTATCGCTCGCTTTTTAGAGGGTCTCAATGACTCAGTCAAGGATGAACTGTTCTCCCGCGAGGTTCCAGAACGCTTGGACGATGTTATCAGCCTGTCCCTCCGCATAGACGCCAGGAGAGAGCTTCGCCATCGAGTTCGAGCAGACTCAGAGCCTGTCACGTTCGTCCCTCCATCCCAGGCTACCGAGGAGTGTTAGCCTATGCAGGTGGATCACTTGCGCCTTATGCCCAAGGAGAAACAGCGCCGCCTGTTGGAGGGTCTCTGCCTGTATTGCGCAGCTCAAGGACACCGAGCTCACTCCTGTCCAGCTAAGGCTGCTCGTTCGCCACAGAGCGTTAATCTGAGTGGTACTGCCATTTCCCCTGCTCACAGGTCACGCACTCTTCTGTCTGTGTCTCTGTTTACTAAACACACTTTGTTTAAGGCTTCAGCACTCGTAGATTCAGGAGCAGAGGGCAACTTCATAGATGAAGAGTGGGCTCGCGTTCGGGATATACCCATCCAATCCCTGCAGTCACCAATAGTCGCTCACGGACTCGATGGCAGGCCACTTATGCAGATCTCTCGGATCACTGATTCGGTGAGTCTTCTTACCTCCGGGAACCACCGGGAGGACCTCAGATTCCTAGTCAGTAAATCTCCATCTGTCCCTTTGGTATTGGGTCATCCTTGGCTCGTTCGCCACGGGCCGAACATTAACTGGGCAGACAATGTAGTTTTGTCATGGAGTCAGTATTGTCATACACATTGTCTTCTGTCTGCCTTCTCCCCGGTCTCTGTTTCTGTTTCCCTACAGGAGGAGGAGGCGGATCTTTCTCGAGTTCCTGCTTGCTACCATGATCTGCGGGCGGTCTTCAGCAGGTCCCGGGCTGTATCTCTCCTGGTGCTTCTCTGCCTCGCGGGCGGCTGTATTCTCTCTCCGCGCCAGAGCGCGAAGCGATGGAGAAGTATTTAAGTGATTCTCTGGCAGCCGGTATTATTCGTCCCTCTTCTTCTCCGGCCGGTGCGGGGTTCTTTTTCATGAAGAAGAAGGATGGCTCTCTGCGCCCCTGTATAGACTATCGAGGGTTGAATGACATCACAGTTAAGAACCGGTACCCTCTGCCGCTGATGTCTTCGGCCTTCGATCTCTTGCAGGGGGCCGAGTTCTTCACGAAATTGGATCTTCGCAATGCTTACCATCTAGTGCGGATCAGGGAGGGGGACGAATGGAAGACCGCGTTTAACACGCCTCGCGGGCACTTTGAATACCGGGTTCTTCCCTTCGGCTTATCCAACGCTCCAGCTGTCTTTCAAGCACTTGTCAACGACATGCTGAGGGACATGATCGACAGGTTCGTTTTTGTTTATTTAGATGACATCTTAATTTTCTCCTCTTCTTTTCAGGATCATGTCCAGCACGTACGACAGGTGCTTCAGTGGCTATTAGAGAATCAGCTGTTCGTTAAGGCGGAGAAGTGCGAGTTCCACGTTCAGTCAGTTTCGTTCTTGGGCCACATCATCTCGGTGGGGGGGATTCGCATGGACCCTGCGAAGGTGAGAGCCGTCTCCGAATGGCCGACACCTGATTCCCGCAAGGCGTTACAGCGGTTCCTGGGTTTCGCCAATTTCTATAGGCGATTCATCAGGAACTTCGGGCAGGTGGCGGCCCCTCTGACCGCGCTAACCTCCACCAGGATCAACTTCCGTTGGTCAGCGGATGCCCAAGCGGCGTTCGATGAATTAAAACGCAGATTTACTTCAGCCCCCATCCTGGTAACTCCAGAGACTTCCCGGCAGTTCGTGGTGGAGGTGGATGCGTCAGAGGTTGGTGTCGGTGCTGTGCTCTCCCAGGTATCCCCCGTGGATAACAAATTACATACTTGTGCTTTTTTTTCACACCGTTTGTCTCCCACAGAACGAAACTACGACATCGGTGATCGCGAGTTGCTGGCTGTTCGACTGGCTTTGGGGGAGTGGCGCCACTGGCTGGAGGGAGCGGCCGTTCCATTTCTGGTGTGGACTGACCACAAGAATTTGGAATACATTCGGTCTGCACGCCGGCTAAATGCCAGACAGGCTCGGTGGGCGCTCTTCTTCGGGCGCTTTGACTTCACCCTCTCTTATCGACCCGGGTCCAAAAACGTTAAACCCGATGCACTGTCTCGTCTTTTCGCTTCTCCAGGCGATCCGCCCCCTGACACTATAATACCTCCGCGGTGCGTGCTGGGGGCGCTTACCTGGGGAATCGAGAAGCTCGTCAGACGAGCGCAGGGGGGAGTCGGAGTGCCCGCGGGGTGTCCCATGGGCCTGCTCTTCGTGCCCAGGTGAGTTCGCTCCGCCGTTCTCCAGTGGGGTCACTCCTCCAAAATCATGTGCCATCCAGGTGTGAGGAGGTCGCTGGCTGCCATTCGCCAGCGGTTTTGGTGGCCTGCCATGGCGGAGGATGTTCACCAGTTCGTGGGGGCGTGCCCGGTCTGTGCTCAAAATAAATCCTCTAATTCTCCCCCCGCTGGTCTGTTAATGCCGCTTCCCATCCCATCCCACCCCTGGTCCCATATTGCCCTGGATTTTGTAGTTGGACTCCCTCCATCCAGTGGCAATACTGTAATTCTCACTGTAGTGGATCGCTTTTCCAAAGCGGTCCACTTCGTTTCCCCTTCCTAAACTCCCCTCGGCTAAAGAAACGGCCCGGGTGGTCATTGATCACGTCTTCCGGATTCACGGCCTTCCGGAGGACGTGGTCTCTGACAGGGGGCCCCAGTTCGTTTCACATTTTTGGAGAGAGTTCTGTCGACAGATTGGAGCCTCTGCGAGTCTGTCGTCAGGCTTTCATCCACAGACCAACGGCCAGACCGAGCGCGCCAACCAGGATCTCGGTCGGATGCTCCGCTGCCTGGCATCCCATAACCCCTCCTCCTGGAGTGATCAACTCACCTGGGCAGAATATGCTCACAACTCGCTACCGGTGGCGTCTACAGGTATGTCCCCGTTCATGTGTAGTCTGGGTTATCAGCCTCCTCTGTTTTCTTCCCAGGGCTCCGAGGCAGCTGTCCCCTCAGTTCAGGCTTTTGTTCAGCGTTGTCGCCGCACCTGGAGGAGGGCCAGGGAGGCGCTTCTCCGAGTTAGGGGACGCGTTAAAACTGCCGCAGACCGCCACCGAAGGTTGACGCCCAGTTATGTCTGCGGACAACGCGTGTGGCTCTCACCCAAGGATTTGCCACTGAGAGTCCCATCACGAAAGTTGGCACCTAAGTTCGTGGGGCCGTACCGTATTTCCAAGGTCGTCAACCCGGTGACGGTCTGTCTCCGGTTGCCCAATTCTCTTCGTCGTGTGCACCCTGTCTTCCATGTGTCCAAAGTTAAGCCTGTCTTGCGTTCTCCCCATTCTCCTGCATATAGGGTTAGGAGAATCTTAGACTCCAGACGTCGTGGGCGGGGATATCAGTACCTGGTGGACTGGGAGGGGTACGGTCCGGAGGAGAGATGCTGGGTTCCAGCCCGGGACGTCCTGGACCGCTCGCTCATCGACCAGGTTCACCAACGCCGCCCTTCCTCGGGAGCGCCGGGAGGCGCTCCTGGGGGAGGGGGTACTGTCAGGACTCGGGTATGATCTGTCCTTTTTTCTTCCTTTTTCTTACTTTGTTTGTTTTTATATATATTTTTTCGTTTCTACTAATTTTTCTACACTTGTTTTCATTTTGTTTCCTTTTTTTCTTTCTCTCTGATTTTTAATATATTTTTCTGGATTTTCTTCCCTTCGCCCTAGCGCCAGCTGATCTCGCTCTGCAATCTAGGCTGCGGCTTGTCTGACGCACCTGTTCCCTCTATCTCATTACTCACCCTATTTATTCTGCTTGATTTTCACCCATCCTTGTCAGTGTGTTCTGTGACCTTTTGCCGTTTGGCTTCGGTTCTGTCCTGTTCTCGTCAGTTCGCTGGTTGGTTTGTCTGCCCAGTTAGTGTAACCTGTGTTTTGCCCTCAGAGGATTTCGGACCGCTCTTCTGGTTTTCGACCTGGACTGTTTTTGACTCTGTTACTGCCCGCCGTTCTCAGCCCTGTCTGCACCTCGCTTGACCCCTTATCTACCCCGACTATTCTCCTGCCTGCCGTTTTGGATTAGTTGCTCCCTCTCTCCTGTTCTCAGCCTCATTCCGCTCTTGGGTCCTCATCTGTCCTGACAGTTAGATTTACTGGTTTATTTTTTTTTTTGCCCAAATTATACATTATTATTATTATAAATATATAATACAATTATATATTTAGAGTCCAAAAAGTTCAGTACATTGGCTTTATTAAAGCTTCTTAAAAAAAAAAAATTCTGCAGTGTCTAATTTAAAAGACCAACCTTGACTCTGTATTTCAAAACGCAAATGTTAATGTTCATAACTTCTACCCAATTTCTCACTTACTGTACTTGCACTCTCAATTGCCTACTGTTGTTCTGTCTGCTCTTTTTGTCAATTGCCTTTATTGTTGTTTGTTTATTGTAAAGTGTCCTTGAGCTCTGGAAAAGCGCTATATAAATAAAACGTATTATTATTATTATTATTATTATTATTATTATTATTATTATTATTATTATTCAGTCATTCATGTAGAATTAGATAAAACTAAATAAATAAACAAAGAAATTATATATATATATATATGGTGGTTTGAAAAATTGTTGTCCCCCTTCCTGATCTTCTTTTTTTTCATGTTTTTCACACTTTAATGTTTCATATAATCAAACTTATTTTACTATAAGTCAAAGATAACACAAGTAAACACAACATGCAGTTTTTAATTGAAGGTTTTTATTATTAAGGGAAAACAAAATATAAAACTACATGGCCCTTTGTGAAGAAGTGTTTGCCCCCCTATTAAAACTGGGGTTCATCACACCTGAGTTCAATTTCTCTAGCCACACCCAGGCCTGATTAATGCCACATCTGTTCGCAATCAAGAAATCTCTTAAATAGGTCCTGTCTGACAAAGTGAAGTAGACCAAAAGATCCTCAAAAGCTAGATATAATGCAGAGATCCAATGAAATTCAGAAACAAATGAGAAGGAAAGTAGCTGAACCACAGTGAGAACCATTATTCACAAATGGCAAAAACACAGAACAGTGGCGAACCTTCCCAGGAGTGGCCGGCTGACCAAAATTACACCAAGAGCACATTAACAATTCATCCAAGAGGTCCCAAAAGACCCCCACAACAACATCCAAAGAACTGCAGGCCTCAATTGCCTCATTTAAGGTCAGTGTTCATGTCTCCACCATATGAAAGAGACTGGGCAAAAATGGTTTGCATGGCAGAGTTACAGACGAAAACCGCTGCTGAGCAAAAGGAACATGTAGGTTCATCTCAGTTTTGCCAGAAAACATCTTGATGATCCCCAAGACTTTTGAGAAAATATAATAATCTGTGGACTGAAGAGACAAAAGTTGAACTTTTGGAAGGTGTGTGTCCTATTAGTGCGCGCCCCCACTTGGAGTAGAGTCTCGCGGGCTCTGGACGAAGGCGTGAACGGAGGGGACCGCGACTTCAGATTCCAGACTGGGAAAAATAGGTGGCTGGTAACCTACACTACACTCAAAAGAAGATAGGCCCGTAGCTGATACTGGTAAGGTATTGTGGGCGTACTCCACCATAGACAATTGTTGGCTCCAGGAGGAAGGATTCTTGGAGACCAAACATCGCAACACCCTAGATTTTAGTAATAAAATCTAGAGCGATGTGGGACCAGGGTCTCGAAGGGACCGGCAGCGGTTGAAGTAACCCATCAGGGGGCCGATTGGAAGTCTTACCAGTGGCACAAACCGAGCAAGCCAAAACAAAACTGTGATGCCACCAGAATCGTTGCTTGACCAAAAATTGACCAAAAATTTAGTACGGTTAACCCCTGGATGGCAAGCCACATTAGAGCAATGTCCCCACTGGATAATGTTGGACTGTAATCCCTCCGTCACAAATAAGCGATTCGGTGGGCACCCGGGCGGAGGCTTTACCCCTTCTAAGGCCGTTTTGACCTTCGATTCGATCTCCCCCACTAAAGTCTCAGGAAAAGTACACTCGGGAGTGGACGGCCGTTCGGAACGGTCAAAAATATGTGACAAAGAGTCGGGTTTAATATTTTTGGAACCCAGGCGGTACGAGATAGTAAAATCAAAACGTCCGAAAAAAAGTGCCCACCGAGCCTGCCTGGAGTTCAACCTTTTGGCAGTGCTAATGTATTATAAATTCTTGTGGTCTGTCCATACAATAAAAGGAGCCCCCGATCCTTCTAACCAGTGGCGCCTTCTAAAACAAGACTTATTATATTTTTTTACACCAGGTAAGAATGGAATTGGAGGACGAGTCTATTTTGGGATTATGGGTGACCGAGGACTATGGGTGCCAGGGCAGAGTCAAGTATGTGGAAGGAAATGGTTTCATAGTGATTGCCTGATGTGATGAGGGTGATGTCTTCAGTGATGTGAGAAATAACCAGGAGTTTCTGTCCATTGAGGGCGTGAACCGTGATGTGGTGCGGAAGGGCTCTGAGGGGAATGTGGAGTCTGTGTGCCAGTGTGCTGTCCATGAAATTACCTTCTGCCCCTGAGTCCAGTAGTGATTGACAGTGGTGGGTCTGTGCTGACCATCTTAGTCTTACCGAAAGGAGCGTAGATGATGAAAAGGTCTTCTCGTTGGAGATCCCACCCGATAGTAGCCTCATACGTACTACCGGGCTTGGCCTTTTACAGGACAGTTGTAAGCTTGATGTCTGGTTCCCCCGCAGTAGAGGCACAGGCCAAGGGACCTCCGCCTCTCCTTCTCCTCCCGGGAAAGCCGAGCTCGCCCTACCTGCATGGGCTCGTGATCGTAGGAGGGGCTGGCCTCGTCCCCGCCGCTGAACCTCACGTCAGTCGGTGTCCTGGATGTGGTACTGGGTAAGCTCCTCCTGAGAGTACCTGAAACGAGGCGCAGCATGGGTCCTGGTTCTCCCACACCGCTGTTCCCCATAATGCCGCCCTCCCGGAAGGTGGATTACTCGCTGCCTCCATTTTGGTCAGATCGTTCTGAGATGCTGTAAATGGAGGACAGGAGGCAAAAGCAAGTAAATGAAGTTTATTGAATGGAGGTGTGATGAATGGATGCTGGAGATTGACGCAGGGACCTCGACGGCAGCACAGACAGGTGAGTAGGTGATTTGAGTGCTTTGGTAGAGATGATGGTGGTGGTAGATCCATGAAAGGTGGTGATAGTCTGTGAAAGGTGGTGATAGTCTGTGAATGCTGGTGATAATCCAGAGATGACCGAACAGGAAACAGAGCAAGGGCAGGAACACTGGAGGACGAACAGACATGTACACCGAGGACCTCAAACAACGATCTGACAAACAAGAGACGAAAGACAGGGCATTAAGTAGGCTGATGTAATGAGCTGCACCTGCCGCTGATCAGATGATCAGCGGCAACACCCACATGAAACAATCAACATGACGTAACATGAACACAGCAGGAGACGGTGCATTCATGAACCGTGACAGTAGTGTGATGGTCTGGGGCTGTTTTGCTGCTTCAGGACCAGGAAGACATGCTGTGATAAATGCAAACATAAATGCAACCATGAATTCTGCTATTTACCAAACATATCCTGAAGGAAAATGTCCGGCCTTCTCTTTGTGACCTCAAGCTGAAGCAAACTTGGGTTCTGCAGCAGGACAATGATCCAAAATACACCAGCAAGTCATTTGTAGTGGCCTAGTCAAAGTCCTGACCTGAATTCTGTTGCTGTTGCTAAACGCGCTTACATTGCTAATACTCTATTCACACACATTACCACTGCTGTACTCACTGTTACTTGCTTTAATGGCGGATGAATGTCTACCTTTGATTGCAGGTGGGGACATGTTCGAGCTGCTTTCGGTGCAGATTCGACGACTTCTCCCGCTGCTGTCTTCGAGCCGCTTCACTCCCCTCCGCAAGACAGGACGCGATGCTGTGTTCATCGGAGACTCCATCGTCCGACACATCCGTGCTACATTAGCCGAAGGTAAAGTGCACACTCACTGTTTGCCTGGTGCTCATGTTCTCGATGTTTCTGCGCAGATACTCGCGATCCTGAAGGCCGCCGAGAGCCCCAGAGCAGTGGTGCTTCACGCTGGGGTTAACAACACCACACTGCGGCAGATGGAGATGCTGAAGAGGGACTTCAGGAGCCTGATCGAGACTGTTCGCAGCACGACGCCCACGGCGACGATCATCGTGTCAGGACCACTGCCCACGTATCAACGAGGACACGAAAGGTTTAGTAGACTTTTTGCTTTAAATGAATGGTTGTTGTCATGGTGTAAAGGCTGTTTCGCGCTGATGGATTGCACCCCAGCAAAGTCGGAGTGGAGCTGCTCTCTGACAACATCTCCAGGACACTTCGCTCCATGTGACTAGTAAGTCAATTCTCAAATAACTATTATGATGACTTTTGTTCCACCCGCTTAAATGATAAAAGTACTTGCGCTGTAAAAACTATTAAGACTGTGTCTGTTCCCTGAATAGTGAGGTCAAAATGTAAATATAATGTAGGATCTAGAAAAAATCGTGATTAAACCAGAAACATGTAAAGTAAATGAACAAAAACAATTTTTAAAGTTTGGACTCATAAATATTAGATCACTCACACCTAAAGCAGTTATTGTAAATTAAATGATCACAGATAATAGTTTTGATGTACTCTGCTTGACTGAAACCTGGCTAAAATCAAATGATTATTTTGGTCTAAATGAGTCTACTCCACCAAACTACTGTTATAAGCATGAGCCCCGTCAGACTGCTCGCGGCGGAGGTGTTGCAACAATATATAGTGATATTCTCAATGTTACCCAGAAAACAGGATACAGGTTTAACTCTTTTGAAATACTTCTGCTTAATGTTACACTGTCAGATATGCAAAATAAATCTAATGCATCTCTTGCTCTGCTACTGTGTATAGACCACCAGGGCCGTATACAGAATTCCTAAAAGAATTTGAAGATTTCCTCTCAGACCTTCTAGTTACAGTTGATAAAGCGCTAATCATGGGAGATTTTAATATTCACGTTGATAATACAAATGATGCATTAGGACTTGCATTTACTGACCTAATAAACTCTTTTGGAGTCAAGCAAAATGTCACCGGGCCCACTAATCATGTATTTAGCTATTACTAAATATTGTAGAAACATAATTTTCTGTAAAGATGCTTTGTAACGATTTGTATTGTAAAAAGCGCTATACAAATAAACTTGAATTGAATTCTATTGTGATGCTGTGGTATGACCTTAAAAAGGTGGTTCATGCTCGAAAACCCTCCAATGTGGCTGAATTACAACAATGCTGCTTAGATGAGTGGACCAAAATTCCTCCACAGGGCTGTAACAGACTCATTTCAAGTTATCACAAAAACTTGATTGCAGTTATTGCTGCTAAGGGTGGCCCAACCAGTTATTATAAGTTTAGGGGGCAAACACTTTTCGACACAGGGCCATATAGTTTTCTATATTATATTATATTTTGTTTCCACTTAATAAAAAACCTATATATATATATATATATATATATATATGAAAAGGTAGAAAATAATAATAATACATTGTTTTATAATTCAGAATATTAGAAAATGTTTAACTAGGGATATTATCAATAGCAAAACGATTAAAAAGATTTCTGTTAATTTAAATAAAGCTGAAACAAAACAAAATGAATAATAATTATAATATAATTAAAATATTAATTGAAACACTAAAATAAACGCTTATTCAACATATTAAAAAACTAAAGGGAAGTAGCTCAAGGACTTTCTGACAGAAAAATATTTATTTATTTTTGAACGCCATGCCAGGTTCAGTGGCTACATTCATGAGAGCCTAAATTTGAATTTACTTGTTTAGCTAACAGATAATTAATCATTTAAATGATGTTATGAAATTAATCTCACCTGAGTAAAAAAGAGATGGGTAGATGAAGAAAATGATGAACTTCATTATAGATGAAAATGTATGCCTTTGACTCTCAAATAAGTGTAGTTGTTAAAGTGAGCTGCAGAAAAAACTTATGACAGGAAGAAGTGGTTACTAAGGGAAGCTGCAGGTCTATACAAACAGTTTCAATACGGATGTTTAAAGAGGAAAGTTTTACTCACAAGCTGACCGCTTCATTCAGTAACCTTTATTTTTTTCCAAGACTGACATTTTATTGTCTCTGTTAACAGGTAGATCTAACTCTAATATTCTGGTACAGAAATACTGCATTGTCTTAACACATAACACTGGATAGTCTTCACTAAATATAGACAAGGCCTATTAAACCTCTGTCCTCCTGAAGCTCCATGACCTCTCATGAGCCAAAATGTGCTGTCATTTTCATTACCAAAACAATATTTTAGCAGCAGCCACTTGAGGAAAATTATGTGATTTGGGTTTTCCCAACTATCACACAATATACCAGTTATGTAATCTATTGGTATGTTTTGGTAATTTCATGATTTAATAATTGGACATGTATGCCCATTATTTCATTAGAATCAAATTACCAAGTCAAAACATCATCAGAACAAACACGCATGGCGCAGCTACGTATAACATTCATAATACTTTAGTAATTTCATAACCTATTGGCAACATAACTGCAAAGTCTTTGACCTGACAGCCCACATACAGTACATCACATGGACATCTATTTGACATCTGCAAGACGTATTTTTAGAGTGTTTGCTCATCTGGAATACTGTACGTCTATATGATGTTTCCTATCAGATGTCAAACAGACGTTTAGAAGATGTCTTTAAGATGCAAAACTGACATCTAACAGATGTCTGGTTTTGGGATTAAATGTTAAAGGGGTCATATGTCACACCCCCCTAAAACACCTAGTTCAGTGGTTTTCAACCTGTGGTCCAGGTGGGCCGCCAATTATTTTCTGTTCATTTCCAGTAAATTCTAGGGCTGTGCGATTAAAAGAAATCATCATAAAATCACGATTTGAGCGTGCGCGATATCTAAATCTCTTTATAGCACGATTTTCCACGGCTCTGACCTCCCGTAGTATGCTATCTGATCCAATGAGAATGCATTGCGCCTAGCGCGAGAACAGAACACACTGGGCATATGCCCAACTCCAGGTTCACACACTGCCTGTGATGTGCCTTTTTTCCGAGCCCATATTAACGGATCAGAGCGTTCACGCTGCACGCGGTAAAAGGCTAGAAATAAAAACTTGCAAAAATAATTAATATCTAACACATGAGCATAGAGAGAATTGTGAGTGCACAGGACACAGTTTAAGTGAGAGGAGACATGTTTTAAGTGCTTGCACTCTCTCCGCGCAGAGCAGTGTGTATCTGAGCAAGCACGTCTGGTTTTGTGACAGAGCAAAGGAAATCTGGTGCGAACAGAATTTGCGCTCGTGCATTATTGTAATTTGCTTTTGCGTAATATTTATGCGCTGTCGCTGCTCACCGCATACATATACTGTAGACACACTGCAAACACCTGAGGCACTGCTACAATTAATGAGCTCTATGAACAAGGCATGGCAAAAAAAAAAAAAAAAAAAAAAAAAAAAAAAGGCCCTGTACATGGGATTTATTTCTATTTATTTTTTGCCATAAGTCTATACATTTTGTTACATCTTTACTATAGTGATAAATTTGACTTATGTCTGTTCTAGAGACGTTACAACTTTTTCATCAAAGAAAAAATTTTTTTGTCCATATCGCACAGCCCTAGTTCATTCAGTAAATAGTGTTAACAATCTAGCTTCTGAGTACTAAGTTATTAACCCAACAATAGCGGGGTCAGTTATTTGTTTTGAAGTGGGCCGCGCAAACATATGTGTGTGGTTGTGTGGGCCGCGAGTTGAAAAAGGTTGGGAACCACTGGCCTAGTTTAAATACGGCCTACACCACATGTCTACGATTATTTTTAAAGGACAAGTTCTTGTTTATGGAAAAGCGGTGTTTGGCCAGACACAATGCACTGGGTCAGCTGGCCAATCAGAGCAGACTATGCTTGTCAGAAGGAGGGACATTTTGAAGAAAATTATGTGTTTGAGAGAGGCGGGGCATAGATGACCTACAATAATACTGATACTGCTGATCTGACAGTTGTCCAGAAGACAATCATTGACACCCTTCACAAGGAGGGTAAGCCACAAACATTCATTGCCAATAAGCTGGCTGTTCACAGAGTGCTGTATCAAAGCATGTTGTCAGAAAGTTGAGTGGAAGGAAAAAGTGTGGAAGAAAAAGATGCACAACTAACCAAGAGAACCACAGCCTTATGAGGATTGTCAAGCAAAATTGTTTCAAGAATTTGAGTGAACTTCACAAGGAATGGACTGAGGCTGGGGTCAAGGCATCAAGAGCCACCCCACACAGACATGAGGCTGTGTCTAAAATATTCTCTAAAACCTGAGGCATGACACACTACTGGAGAAGATGGATCATTCTGTAACAGTGACACTTCAGGAGCTAAAAAAAAAAAAAAGAGATAAATGTGAAGAAAATATTTAATATTTCAGGTCTTCAGATCCTAAACAGTTACACTCATCTATTAACTCAGATGAATTAAGATTAACTAAAACAACATAAATGGATCTTTATGAATTAAATACAAATGGAAGATTATACCTTTTAATCCGGGAATGCACGAGAAAAGAATGACAAGCACCAATGTCTCATTCATTATAATAAAAAATGATCAACTTGACAAAAAGTTAATTTCTTGAAAACAAGCTACCGCTTCTTTCTAAATACGCTTTCCTTAATGTCAAGTAAATGTTTTAACCAGTCAACGCAATCTTGTCCATGGTATTGTGTTAATGATTCAAATTGTTCTGTTATTGGTCCATTTTATCACTGTGATGAATCCCTGCTGTACAGGTAAGATGTACAGTATCTGAGCTCCTTCACATGTAGTATGAAGAAATCCTGTCCATCATAACCGTGCTGATCAAACCCACATGATTCTCCAGTCTCATCATCCCAATCACATCCATACATCCTCTGATACGTATGAACACCTGAAGAAGAGAGAGGGTGGGAGGAATGAGAATAAAATTCAATTCCATCTGGAAAAAAAAAAAAAAAAAAATATATATATATATATATATATATATATATATATATATATATATATATATATATATATATATATAGACACACACACACACACACACACTTTCCTTTACCTTTATGAAATTTACCTGTATTTACTTTTTCTTTGTTTTCATATTTGTTATTATATATTAGTTATTTTTCTAAAAGAAATGCTGCAATTTCATCCAGAATTATAGTCACGTTAGCGTTTGTAAGAAACCATACCATTTGTAAATCCGTCAAGATTTCAGCGAGATAACAGTATTTGCGTTCGTAAAGATCACTCACCTTACATCAGGCACCATAGAGCCCGCCAGAGCGACATGTGATAAGATGGCCGCCGGTGATGACGTCAGAGAGGCTTTTACTGTCTATGGCCGTAAGACGAACCCTTTATTATGTATATCTATGGCTGCGTTGACATAGGCTACTAGACCAGGGGTGGGACTTTTTTGACTCTTTTTTGAGGGCAAATGTATAGTCTAGTATACGCATAACATTAGATTTTTTTTTCAATCCATTCCGTATTTGCGTTGTTGACCAAATTTATTTTTTATGAGCATAAAATAGGTATATAATAATAAATGGAAAACATAGAAAATAGGAATATATATATATATATTAAGAAATTAAAGTGTCATTCATTATAAACAATATGTATTACTATAAATGACAAGCAAAAACGAATTTACATAAAGCGAAAGTGAAACTAGAGGCGTGTGGAAAAGCATCGATCCAAATGTGCGCGTTTTGCGTTTGACTGCTGCTTAATTCTTATAAATCGCAGCTCATCCCACAATATCCCCCGCTTCTATCACGCATCTTATTATCTATCACCCATTCTTTCTCCCACTCTCATATTTTTTTGGCTTTTTGCTATGAAGTTTCTGTGTGTGTGTACATATATAGCTATTCCAAATTGTACCCATACTTTACATATTTTATCTATTTTCAGTTTTATATTTTCTTATGTACAAGTTTTATCGAAGAAAAAAAGACAAATGTGTTATTAAAAGTTTGAGTTTATTTTTTTCCATTTATAACAGAGTATTTCTATCAAAGTAGTCTTATTCAGCGAACAATATATTTACAAAAAAGGGTGCTTTTACTGTAGCTTAAAATATATCAAATGTGAATGTTAAAAGACAGGATAACAAGCAATAGTACATTCAAAGCTCTCATTACACCTGATATTAACATAAGCTTAATAATCAGACAGTATCTGGGTGCTCTTTAGCTGACATGCATTTGAACTGATGCATCTCCAGTATTTTTATAGACTCAACCTCACAAATATGTTAGAAAGTGTTCTTTTTCTTTCTTTCTTTTTTTTTTTTTCCTTGGTCATGTGATCATTTTGTTTGGTAAAACAGATCAGTGAACTCCATATTCAAGAATAGGTTGCAGTGATTTTACCAAGTAAGACATGTTCCTGGATCAACATTATTGTCCAAAAATATAGACTTAATCCAATCCCTATCCCTAAACCAATCCCTAACCATAATTTATTCCTAAAATCAGTGGGATATTATAGCTGATTAACAAGGGTGTAGAAGCACCTAACCCTGATTGTAAGCCTAAAACTCATATTTTCTGAAAAGTTATCTCTCAATTCTGATTGGTTGATTGGAATGTTGTTCCAGGAACAACAAGTTGTACTTGGTGAAATCACATTCGCTTTCAAGAAAATTATTCAACATTAAACCTGTTTTGGTCACACATATTTGACTGGAAATCATCTAATCTCTCACATCCTTGGGAAAGTGCAGAACACTGGAGAAAACCCTTCAAAGAGCTTTGTTGATACGTCCATCGCTATCACTGGATGGGTTAAGCAATAGCCAATCAACTGTCTTAAACCGGTGCATTTTTTTCTGCAAAGTAATGTCATAAATATTTATTAAATGATGATGTTATACACACTGGAATTGTTAAAACAGCAAATTCTGCAAATCTCTTTCTCTAAAATATAGCTTGAAGACAAACATTTGATTTTGACTGTTTTTGTAAATGGCTTTTGAAGCTTAAACTCAACTTTTCGTAATTGCAGACAGTTGTATTAAATCAGTACATGTGTGTATCTAACAAAACAATAACCAAATATTACAGTAAATCAGTATTTTTGAAATGCATTCTTTTTTTTATAGATAAAGAAAACTGTTTGAATCCAAATGAAATCATATTAGGTCCATTTATTCCAAATGAAATGGTTAGATAAGGTTAGATAAGTTTTTAATTAGACTAGTCCGAATTGTGGTCCATGTAAATGCAATTACTGAAAACTGAATTAATTTCTTGATATTTATAGATGTTTTGGAGTCAGTTTACACTAGCATTCCAAATGTAAATTTAACTGTAGTGATGGCTATTGAAGATGAGGCTGTGCATAATGAACAGTAATTAAAAATAATAGTGATATTCTACATTAGTAAATCATTGGCTCTATTTAATTCACCTAACTGCAATCGCTAACAAACACATTTAAATGTGTGTAAATCCAAATGTTCGAATGCTGGTGTAATTGCTGAGGAAATTCCCACTATCCTACAGCTAACGAAACCACTTGGAAAATAAGACCAGAAAAAAGAGACATAAACATACTTACTTTCCGAACAAGGAATGTAGTAGCAATAACCAGGATTAGTACTGTCACATGCATGAGTATTGTGAAGTACAGTATTCTAAGTCCTTGAAAAAGAAAAGAAAAAAAATAAATATATATATATGGGTTGAAACCACTGTTGAAATAATAATTAATACTACAAATAAGTTATTAGATAGTTAGTTCCAGGGTTATCCTAATTGACAAAATAAAACTGTTAATTGGAAATAATGCTGAAATCAAATAAAATATAAATATTTGTTTAAAAATGTAAACTAAATGAAATTTACCATTGTTGCTTTAGTGCATTTAGTGATGAATAAACGACTTCAATTTAAATAAACAAACAAAGAATATAACGTTGAAATACATATTTAAAAGAGAATATGGCCCACAAGTCATAGACTCATTTAATAATGATTTCTTGTCTTGACAAACTCTTTTCCTAGTCTTTTCATTGAAAGATCCCATGAAAGATCCCCCTAGGCATTGAGCTGTATGTTGTCTTTTATGTTCTGCAGAAGAGAGTCATGTAGGTTTGAACACCAAGTAAAGTCCAGTATATGAAGACAGAACAATCATTTTCAGGTGAGCTATCCCCTTCTTCAAACCTAAAGTTGATTTTTTTTTTTTATCTATTTGATAAGTTTGCCCAGTGTGATCTTACAGGGTAGGTTCAGCCAAAACTGATAATTCTGTCATCATTAACTCACCCCTGTGCTGTTCAAACCTGTAAGACTTTCATTCACCTTTAAAACATACTGTATTGTAAATGAAATCGGAGAGATGTCTTTAAATTCTTCATAAACTTTATAGCGTGTATTAAAAAAAACAAAAACACTATACAGCACTATTAATAACTTACTGTAGTTACTCTTGATCTCGTCCTCTGTCTTCTGGATGGTCTTTCCCTCGTGCTCCACCACACAAACATACTGGTGCTTCTCCCATTCATCTGGAGTAACACGGAGGATAGATGACTTCTGGAAGGTCCCATCTTCATTTGGTAGTGTCTCTCCAAGATCCACATCCTCATCGTGCTCTTCTCCATTTCTTAACCAGGTGATATTCACTGCTGATGGGTAGAAATCTGTGGCATGACACACTACTGGAGAAGAGGAATCCGTCTGTACCAGAGACACTTCAGGAGCTACAAAAGATTGAGATCAATGAGATCAATAGATCAGAACATTTATACATATGATTTACTATTAAGATAATATTTATAATAAAAAAAAAATGAACAAAGTGAATTTCTTGACGACAAGCTACCTCTTCTTTTTAAATCTTTCCTTAACTTCAAACAATCTTTTAACCAGTCAATGCAGTCTTGTTTGTAGTATTGTTTCAGTAATTCAAGTCGTTCTCTGTCATTGTTCCACTTCATCATTGTGATTATTCCCTGTGGTACAGCTGTGATGTATCTGAGCTCCTCTATGTCTAGAAAGATGAAATCTTCTCCATCATAACCGTGCTCATCAAACCCACGTGATTTTCCCGTCTCATCATCCCAATCACATCCATACATCCTCTGATACGTATGAACACCTGAAGAAGAGAGAGGTAGGTTACTTTTATTTTTAATGTATAAGATCATCTTTGAAGTTTAAAACTGTAGTGTAAAGTATTGTAACTTACCATGTGTCTGATTGAATCGCTGCATTAAAAGAGGAAAATTCTTTTTGTAGATCTGCTGCACAGATTTTCTAATCTCAGTGTCTTCTATCCACTGGTCTGTAGATGCAAACTCCTTCATCCAGTCCTGTTTGGGAATCAGCTTCTTTATCACACTGTCATAATAATCAATCTGCTGTCCATCCAGAATAGTTACAGCAGAAAACTCTGGGGTCCCTGCAACCGTCTGTCCATTTACTCCAGTGTATGTAGTGATGAGCGTGTGTGACGCTAAAAAAATATTGAACAAAGAAATAAAGCTCTCAAACATGGTTAAACAACATTAGAGGATGGTCGTAACCAGAGACCCGCTGGAAAGCCAATCATCTGCTTTAAACAGTCAAGCCAGGAAACATTTAAGCCTATCGTCTGTTTCCACTGACGTATGTGCATAGTTGAGGAAACTTTGCGCATGCGTAGTAAAATTATACGTGGGGGAAAAGGCTTTTTAAACCTTATTTTGGGGCGAAGTCATCAAATTTTTTCAGCGATTTTTATCATATTTAAAAGTTTTTATGTCCCGGTGACCAGTGAAAGTGCAGTTCTGACTCTATGCCCATTCATTTAGAAAGGAGCCTGGTCTTGTTAGTCTGAAATAGCTGCCCGGAGGTGTTGCCAAGATAGCGGCCAAGTGGCACGACTTGCCTAAAAGGACTTTGTCATAACGAAGTTAATTTACTCCATTATATTTACTTTTTACTGATGATTACTTTTTACTTTTTACTTTTTGCTCTCCCTCAAGCCATCCTAAATGTATATGACTTTCTCTTTTCAGACAAATGCAATCAGAGTTATATTAAAAAAAATGCCCTGGCTCTTCCAAGATTTATAATAGCGGTGAATCCAATGAACTGTTTCCATCCATCAAAAGTAGTCCACACTTAAAAAAGAAACAACCTGAAGTGAATCGATGCATTAGTGTAAGAAAAAAATATCCATATTTAAATCTTTATAAACTCTTATCTCTAGCTTCCGCTAGCTGTTGTGCGCGTGTTGAGAGAGAATGGTGTTCCAGCAGATGACGTAGGATGTAGGTGTAGCATATAAAGCTTTGGGGAGAATATGCTAGTCTCACAAGAACCAAGTTTTTTTTTTTTTTTTCTTTTTTTTACAGCAAAGCAAAACCAGACACCTCTTGGCTCATATTGAAATCCTCCAACTTTTTTCTTAAAAATTCCTCATTTTGTACTTCTAATTCTTGAAAGTTTTGCTCTCTCCTCTGCGCTTCCCAATTTGTCACTTCTCAACGAAGCTTATGCCACATCCTATGACATCGGCTGGAATGCCATAAACATGCATTCGACAGCTAGCGGATACTAGAGATTACAGTTCAAAAAGTTTTAAATATCAACATTTCTTACAGAAACGCAGCGATTTGCTTTTAAGGCCTTTATTAACCCCCAGGAGCCTTGTGGAGCACTTTTTACGATGGATGGATGCACTTTTTTGGACTTCTATTGAACTATTGAATATCATCACAATACCAGCTGAGCAAATGGTTTTCTTTGAGATCTTCTCTTCAGATTAGAAAGTTTAGTGCTTTTTGTTTGTTTGTTTGTTTTGTACTCTAACTCAAGTAATAATTGGGATTACGTTTACTCTTACTTGAGCAATTATTTCTATAAGTACATTTTACTTTTTACTTGAGTATAGTTTTTGGCTACTCTACCCGCCTCTGCACAACATACAGTGTCATAAATAAAATAAATAAAAAAGTGAAGTGACATTCAGCCAAGTATGGTGACCCATACTCAGAATTTGTGCTCTGCATTTAACCCATCCAAAGCGTACACACACACACACCCACACACACACACCCACACACACACACCCCCCAGAGCAGTGGGCATCATTTACACTCTGGTGCCCGGGGAGCAGTTGGGGTTCAGTGCCTTGCTCAAGGGCACCTCAATCGTGAAATTGCCAGCCTGAGACTCAAACCCACAACCTTAGGGATAAGAGTCAAACTCTCTATACTCTCCATAGTAATATTAATTGAATTTGAGCCACTAATCCCACCGAAAACTATTCTTAGATGTTTATTTTATATATAGGCCAGAGTTCTACTTGTTTCACTCATTCAAGCATATTTGTGGATATGAATCCAGTTCTAATCTTTCCGTTAACAACCATAGCAAATCGATTCTATTAAAAACATCTCATGATTTTCTGTCTTTTCAACACACGGAAGTAGCTAAAGGCCTTGCTGACAGAGAATTCATAATATAAATGACTCACCTGAATGAACCAAAGGTACGTATATGAAGAAAATGTAGTAGTTCATAGCAGATAAAAATCCATAAATTTGACACACAATTCTTTGAGTAGTTATCGAAGAGCACTGCTAAAACTCTGTAGCATTTGCCACACCTGAATCAACAGGAAAAACCAGTTACTGAGTGAGTCACGTCAACTTCTGTGGAAAAGCTTCCGCCTTAAACGTCCGTATAAGGATTGTTTACCCAGAGCTGTAAAGACATGTTCTGCGGCTGCGCTCCGTTACCAGTTTTTTCCTGTTGATTCAGGTGTGGCAAATGCTAAAGACTTTTAGCAGCACTATTTGACGTCTACACAAATAATTGTGTGTCAAATTAATGGATTTTTATCTGCAATGAACTACTTCATTTTCTTCATATGCGTTCCTTTGGTTCATTCAGGTGAGATTAATTTCGTAACGTTATTTTAACTATGATTTCTTCGGCTACTTCCGTGTTTGATCAGACAGAAAATCCTAAAATATTTTTAATATGAGATTTATTTTTTTCATAAAAATCTTTTTTTTTAATAGCCAGGGTAACAGAGGTAGATATAAGATTCAGTGCTCGCTGATCCATTTGCGGGCTGAAATCAGGATTTTGCTTTGTTGAAGCTGCACTGAAATGGTTTTAGTACTTTCCAATGCTCTGCATTTGTCTCATGCATTGTCCCTAATCTATTTAAAAGTATTATTTAATTAAAAATTAAGGACTGAAAATAGTCCTATGTAAATGACAGAATTTATGCACATTAAAGAATACACTTGATGTACAGGTATGTCTGTGTGCCACGGCTCTGTAAAATATTGGTGAAAAAATATTGATTGAGAAGTTGCCCCATCCTCGTCATCAGAGAAGAGTAAAGATGTCATTGCAAGAAGGAGTCATTTTGATTCAAGATTGTGTGGAACATGAATATATATAAAAAAACAATTATAATTTATTATAAATACTGCAATTTTCCTTAAAAATGTATACAATTTTAATTTCATGTTATGATTTGTCTTAATTGTTGTCAGACAGTAATTTGATTTATGACACTACGTGGAGTTTAACCATGTTTAAGAGCTTTTGATTTTTTGTGATGTTGATTGTTTGTTCAATATCTTTTCAGCGTCACACATGCTCACGACTACTTACTCTAATGAACAGAGGATTGCAGGGACACCGAAGATTTCTGTTATAACTACACTGGTTAGACAGAAGATTGATGATTATGACAGTGTGACAAAGAAGTTGAATCCCACACAGGACTGGATGAAGGAGTTTGCTGCTACAGACCAGTGGAAAGAATACACTGAGATCAGAGAACGAGTGCAGCAGACCAACAAACTCAACATTCCTGATCTAATGCAGAGATTCAATCAGACACACGGTGAGTTACAATACTGACTGGTCAGTCCTGACATTATGAGGTCTGTTATGACCCTTCTTTAATGTCTCTCAGATCACAATGCAAATAGACATGCTCGCTCTCAAATGCAGCCTTAGTTGCAGACTATATTTATGTTAAATGTAAAATGAATGAAACATATGTAAAATTAAACCAGAAAAGATGATGGTATACTGGTGAAGTGTTTGTCTTGTTGCTAGAACCATAGTTTTGTACACTGTCATGGATTATAAGATAAAAAACAAATATTAGTTTTCATGTGCTTGTTATTTATGTGGTGAAAAGCTATATAATAAGTGATATGACTATCATCTCTTAATTGTCCAACTTGTTCTTTCGTCTAGGCTCATAGCTGCTTGCTGGGAACTTAGCTTTTCTTCATAGAAGTTTCTCAAATAATGAGCTAATTATATGAAACTCATATACCTAATTATTTACTTCACATGTAGAGATGTGATAAGCAGGATTGTGTTCATCCTGTCAGTTATCACAAAAAAAAAAAAAAAAAAAAAAAAAAAACCAACAGGGTGTTCAGGAGAGTCTTGTATCACACTGAAGGGCTTTATTTGTTCATTATCCCTCACTTATAATACATTTAGAAACATCAAAGGATTATCTTGTACATTAAAAGAATATTATCTCTCTCTCTCTCTCTCTCTCTCTCTCTCTCTGTCTCCTTCAGGTAATCACACATATCAGAGAGTGTATGGATGTGATTGGGATGATGAGACTAGAGAATCAAGTGGGTTTGATGAGTACAATTATGATGGAAAGAGATTCATCTCACTGGACCTGAAGGAGAACAGATACACTGCATCTGTACCACAGGCAGAACCCACAGTGGAGAAGTGGAACGAGGACAGAGAACAACTTGATTTTCTGAAAAAATACTATAAAGATAAATGTGTTTACTGGCTGAAAAAGCTCTTAAATTTCTCTAAAGCTTCTCTTAAGAAAACAGGAACCGTACCAGAGTTAAAAGGACAGAGTTTGACTGAGCCGAGCCAGAAGATTCCAACTGAGAGTGATACCAAGAGAGACGGTAAGTTGAAATCGGGTTTGTTTCATCCATTTACATTTGACTTATTTTAGGGACGAAACACATCAGAATGCCTTTGCATTTGTTGTTGTTGTTTTTAAGGTTTATTTTGTTGTTTATGTTTTTCTGTCATATTATTCATTGTGTATTGTGTTCATGTTTCTCTGTGTGTTCTAGGATCTGCTTCATCTATCATCCCTATAGTTGTTGGTATTATCGGTATTATCATCCTAGTTATTTTGGGACTGGTGATTTATTGCTGCTGGGATCAAATCAAACAGTGTAAGTACCAATGAACTTTTGTGAGATATATTTCCCATCATAAGTGCAAATGTTTTCACATGTGTTTCTGTGTGTGGTGATACGATGAAAAAGAGCACAGTGAATCTGAACCTGATGATGTTTTATCAGTTACACCTGGATTATTTTCATTCTCTGAAATGATTAAACTATAAGAATTCTGTTGGTGGTGTGTGTGAAATGACATGTGAATCCCTTGATGACGTTCTTTAAGTTTAATTACAGCATGTTATACTTCTGTTTATCTCTCTTCACAGGCTACAATAATAGATATTACAAATATGTTCACAGTGATGAACAAAGTTCCATTTCAGAACCCTCAGTTCCTGACCAGAGGAAGGATCTTCACAGCCCTTCCCAATAATCAAGACATTTCTTTTAGAATGAATCACAAAAAAAGACATTTGAATGAATTAATTCTGTCAGCAGGGTCTCTGGACTGACAATGGTTTGCAGTTGTGCCAAGCTCAAGAGGAAATATAACTAAAACCACTACTTACCATTCTCAGATCCGTTATAGAAAAACTTCTTTTTTGTATTCCTCATTTGTTGCACTGAATCTTGTTAAACAAGAAACGTTGAATTTGCTGAAGTTTGCCTCTAAATAATTTTCAGTAAAGATATGACACACTATCACTTGTACTATCTTTAGACATTAGAATGAATCTTCCTAAACAGATGTGAATATATTTATGTACATATTTTATATGTGTAATCATGTGTGCTAGTACTATTTGTGCCTTATCTCCTTTTCTTTCTGTGTTCTGGAGTCGATGATCGGTTTAAGTTTGGTCTGTCTGAGGGTTTCTCATTGGAAAGTACTTGTTGAGCTTGTGCTTAAAAAAACAGAAACAAAAAATGATGACGATATGACGTTCACATCACATGGGGTCAACACAAGCTACTGACTTACATTAGGAGATGCCATGATGAAATTCATGCAAGTTGGATCTGCCTGTAATATCAATTTTTACTTTGATGTTTGGGGTGATTTGAATCCAGCTCTCAATTTGTTGATGATTTCGGTCACATCATCTCAATTAATTAAATATAACAAAAATTTAAATTTAAATATTTCATTTATTGAGATTCAGTGTGTGATTAAAGTGTTCCCTTTCCAGTAGTGCATTTAATTTGTATCATTCTAAATATAATATTATAATCCTTATAACACAGGGCAACCTCCGTAGTTATTGGAGGCCTAATAAATAATGTGACCCATCCATGTTTAGTGACATGTGATAGCGCTGCCAGTGTATGTTCTCAGCATGTTTTGGAGTTTTTGCATTTTGTTTTAGTGAATTTCTCCGAGACCTCAAATGTCACAGTTTTAAGTCGGGATGTTCAGGGCTTTTCAGAGATACCAAATGATTTGGATGTTTCACCATAAGCACTCCCTCTCCTTGGATTTTAAAAATGGCGGACAAGAATTTAGTGAAAAATGTGTACATCTTTATAGTAATATGATAATATTTTGTATTTAGAATTTAAATCTGATTAGGATATTAATCATTAATGGATATTGTAAATAACCATATAATGGATTCATCCAAATCATACAAATTAAATATATACGCATTTTTCATGAAGTAAAAAGATCATGTAAATTATATAAAGTTAAATATAAGTGTATTTATTAAATGTAAATAAAATATAAAACAAATGGTAGTCATATAATGTAAACAACGACTATTTGAGTCAAATATATTTATTTGTGTTATTACATTAGAATTTAATAACTAAATATAATAATTAAAGTAAAATTATATATGGTAAATATTAATAATATGTAAAAGAAATGTGTTTAATATATTAATGTAAATAATAATATAATAATAATACAAAAAATATTTAATAAAAAAAGTGTTTCATAGTCATAAAAAGTCATATACACCTAGGGTGACTTGAGGGTGAGGAATTTATGAGCTAATTAACTTTAATTATTTTTGGGCAAACTAACCATTTTAGTATAAAACACACTTGTAGAGATATAATTTCCTCTAAACCCCTCTGTCTCACACTAGGTGTAGTCTAAATACTGTGTGGCTCTAGCGGTGACTGGTGTATTGTTTTGCTCCAACTCCCCATTTAAGATTCCGCCATGCTAATTGATTCTATTCTTTTTAGAGGCTTTTGAATAGCTAGCATTGAATATTTACCTTTTTTAAATTCTGTGCTAAACTGAAGAAATAACCCTCATGATAACAAAAACTGAAAATCTAGCTTCTAGCAATCTAAAGGGAAATAAATAGAAAAACTGGGGAAAACAAAACAAAACATAAAAGACAGAGAAATAAGTCGTTGCTAAACTATAACATCAGATTTGACTGCGCTCTCACAAAAGCTAAAAGCTATGTATGATATGTTTATTATACTTTTTCCTGACGTTTTAAAGGCTTTAAAAAAAATCTAGCAATCAACTACTTTCTTTTATCAGTGGAGGCTTTTTGGATAATGCTAAAGCTACAATACCTAATGCTAAAGACTATGCTAAACCAAGAAACACCATCATGTTTACAAAAACAGAAAAGCTAGTTTTTTAAAGAGACTAACTACTAAATAAATAGAAATACAGAGATAAATCTTTGATAATGTCACATTATCTGAAGACAGAGAATGAAAAGTCAGTGCTAAACTATGAATCAGAATCAGATTTAATCACACTCTTGGAAAAGCTAAAAGCTATGTTTAAATATTTATTTTAGTTTTTTCAGATGGATTTTACATTTGTAGGCTTTGCAAGAAGCTAGCTTTTTTATCTTTTTTTTTTTTTATCTGTGGAGACCTTTTGGCTAATGCTAATGCTAAAAAACACCATGTGAAACTGTGCTAAGATCAATTAAAAAAAAACATGCTAATAAAAACAGAAAATATAGCTTTTTAGCAAGCTAATGGGGAATAAAAGAGAAATGCCACATGTTAGACATTGCTAAATGAACAAACCATGTTCACACTAGCATAAAAAAAAAAACTCAGACTTTGAAAGCTAACAGGCTAAAGAGGAAATAAAGAGAAATACTGAGAGAAATAATGGGTAATGTCACAATATTTGAAGACAGAGAATAGAAAATGTCTCTGCTAAACTATAACGGGAGAGAGAACGAGATTGTTAGCAAACTAGCTTTAAACTAGCTTGAGTTGAGGCATCAAAAGTAAAGTAACAAGCTATTTTATAAATGGTAACTGTAATATTAATACTGAAATATCATAAGTTATTAGTTACATTGCTAGTTACTGCAAAACGTAATATTATTATTGTAACTAGTCACTGTGAAGAGTATGGTGAATCGAGCAAAACGTCTTCCTGAGAGAAAACACTTCCTGTTTGACAGCTTTCGACCCTTGAAGCTGCAGTGACGTAGGCTACTAGACCAGCAGTGCAAAAACTGTTTTTGACTCGAGGGGCATTCGCATAACAAATTAAGTTTTTATTTTATTTTACATTTTATACCATATTTATACGTGAAAATATACTTGGCACTGTTCTCCACCCATCTCTACTTTTTTTATGAGCATAAAATAAGCATACATAATAAAGTAAAACATATCAATAGACAAAAGGAATGAAAATCTATGTATAAAACAAGCAGAAATTATAGTGTCATTCATTATAAACAACATTTATTATAGACGCCACGCCAAACCGAATTTACATAAAGCGAAAGTGAAACTAGAGGCATGTGGAAATGCATCAATCCAAATTTTTTACTTTGTTGCTGTATATAAACGAACAGCTTTCAAATATAATTTCAGATGATAAAAAAAGGATTTTTATAATTCATAAAACAGCACAACCAACACCCAAATACATACTTTACTAAGCAAATAAATATATAGCTAATCCCCACTATATTACACCAATCTCACATGCGTCTTGTTTTCTTTCTCCCATCTATGGGTTATTGATGTGAAGTATATATAACAGGTGCTGGTCATATAAATATAATTTCATCAACAAGTTGATTTATTTCACTAATTCTATTCAGAAAGTGGAACTTGTATATTATATTCATTCATTACACACAGACTGATATATTTAAAATGTTTATTTATTTTATATTTTTATTTTTATGATTATAACTGACAACTAAGGAAAATCCCAAATTCAGTCTGTGGCACTGCTCAGGTGTTATGAGAGCCCAGGTTGCTCTGATAGTGGCCTTCAGCTCTTCTGCATTCTTGGGTCTGACATATCACATCTTCCTCTTCACAATACACCATATATTTTCTATGGGGTGAAGGTCAGGCGAGTTTGCTGGCCAATTAAGAACAAGGATACCATGCTCCTTAAACCAGGTACTGGTAACTTTGGCACTGTGTGCAGGTGCAGAGTCCTGTTGGAAAATGAAATCTGCGTCTCCTTAAAGTTGGTCAGCAGCAGGAAGCATGAACTGCTCTAAAACTTCCTGGTATTCGGCTGTGTTGACCTTGGACCTCAGGAAACACAGTGGACCAACACCAGCAGATGACATGGCACCACAAACCATCACTGACTGTGGAAACTTTACACTGAACCTCAAGCAACGTGGATTGTGTGCCTCTCCTCTCTTCCTCCAGACTCTGGGACCCTGATTTCCAAAGGAAATGCTAAATTTACTTTCATCAGAGAACATAACTGTGGATCACTCAGCAGCAGTCCAGTCCTTTCTGAAGAGACGCTTCTGACACTGTCTGTTGTTCAAGAGTGGCTTGACACAAGGAATGCGAAGCTGAAACCCATGTCTTCAATATTGAACCTTTTCACAATATTCTAATTTTCTGAGATACTGAATTTGAGATTTTCCTAAGTTGTCAGTTATAATCATCAAAATTAAAAGAAATAAACATCTGAAATATATCAGTCTGTGTGTAATGAATTATTATAATATAATTTTTGAATGGAATTAGTGAAATAAATCAACTTTTTGATTATATTTTAATTATATGACCAGCACCTGTATATATATATATATATATATATATATATATATATATATATATATATATATATATATATATATATATAGTAGTCAACATTTGAAGTGGATCAAAACCTTTCATCACATTTATTAAATTTTTTTTTTGCCAGACTTTGCATATTTTTCCTATTTTTATTGAAGAAAAAAAGAGAACTGCATGTGCTATTAAAAGTTTTTGTTTATTTTTTCCCATTTAAGATAGCTGTCAAATTATTCTTATTCAGAGAACTGTATATGTACAAAAAAGGTTTCCTTTGATTTAAACTATATACAAATACCAGTGTTAAACGGCAGGATAACAAACAGTAGTACATTCAAAGCTCCCATTACACTTGATATTAACATAAGTTTAATAACCAGACAGTATCTGGGTGCTCTTTAGCTGACTGGCATTTGCACCTCATATCGATGTGTCTCCAGTCTGCTTTTATAGATGAAACACCACACAGATGATATAAGGTGTTCTTTTTCTGTGTTTCTTTGGTCATGTGGTCATCTTGTTTGGGAAAACAGGTCCATGACGTCCATACTCATGCATCTTTTATTGATTTAACATGTTTTGGTCACACATGCATGCTGGAAATCATCTGATCTCCACATCCTGAAGACTGATAACCTCACCAAAATCTGGGAGACTTGATTGGAGGAAACCCTTTAAAGACTCATCATTATCATTACTGTCTGAAATTCTTATTAACCCACTTCGTTTTATCTGCAAAGAAATGTAATAAAAATTAGTTAAATTACTATACGTTTAATTACACCAATTACGCACTGAAATTATACAAACAGCAAATCCTGCAAATCTCTAATGTTGCTTGAACACAAACGTTTAAATATATTGAAATACATATTTTTATAGATACAGAAAATAGTTTTAATCCAAATTAAATAATATTACGTCCATTTATTCCAAATGAAATGGTTAGATGAGACCGTTTTCATTTAGACTAAACTATTGTGGTCCATGTAAAGGAAATTACTGAAAACTGGATTAATTTCTCAACATTTGAAGATGTTTTGGAGTCAGTTTACACTAGCATTTAAAAGTTTATCACATGTGAATTTAACTGAATTTAAATCCACTTTACTGGAAATACAATCAAACACATTAAAATGTGTGTAAACCCAAATGTTTAAAAGCTTGAGTAGTTGCTGAGGACATTAATCCTACAGCTAACGAAACTGGAAATAAGAGCAAAAAAAGAGAGATGTAAACATATACTTACTTTCCAAACAATCAATGCAGTAACAATAACCAGGACTACGAGGACTACGAGGATGACAGTGAACACGTCTGTCAAACCCACAAGTATTGTGAAGTATTTTTTTGTAGGTCCTTAAACACATATACAAAAAAACACGTAATAAATAAATAAATTAAAATACAAAATACACAGAAACAGCAAAATAAGGTTGAAACATTTTAGTGATACAATAAAAACCAATACTAATAATAAAAAGCTATTAATTAGTTAGGTCCAGGGTTATTATCATTAACAAAATGAAATTGTTAGTTGGAAATAAAGCTAAAATCAAATGAAATACAAATATATGAGAAAAAATTTTAGATAACTAAATGAAATTTAGCTATGTTTCCTTTGTCTACTGCGATGAATAACAACAAACAAACAAAGATATCATATGACTTTGGAAGACTTGAAATATGGACAATGGCATATGGACTCATTTCATAATGTGTCTAACTCTTTAGCTAGTCACTTTTATTGTATGAAAGAAGATCATACTAGACATTGTGCTGTATGTTGTCTTTAATGTTCTGCAGATGAGAGTCGTGTAGGTTTGAACAACGAGAAATAACTATGACAGAGTGATCATTTTCACACTGTAAAAAATGATTGTGATTTTGACAGTAAAACACTGTAAAAATGCTGGATAACAATATGTTTCCATACTATATACAGTGAATAAATGTAATTAAATATATTTAATACATTTAAAATACTGTTAAAAATACATTTTTTGGAAGTGAAAAAGAAAAAGTAATTGTATAATTTAAAGTGAAAAACCATACGCATGAAACTTCATATATGATGTTTTTTTGTTGAAATAGCGTTTTTAGTTTTTTCGTATAAGATGTGTAAATTAGGGTTTAATCTTGCATGTAATTTTGGTAAAAATAATGTTAATTGCATTATTTCTGTTTCATGTGTGTCACCGTGATGGGGATTAGTGTTTTGTGAATGACACTGTGTGCACCTTCTATATAAGTATCGTCCTCCTCAGTTTTTGGAAAAGCGGTTTGTGATGAGCTTTGGTTCATCATGTGACTTTCTCATCACACCAGTTTCTGGTTAATCAGTGCATTACAATGGTTTAAAACAGATATTAACACTTCAATATGTTTGTTTATTAACATTACATCAGTTAATGAAATATGGTATTTTATTGTGAATTTAAGTTAAGTTTTTAAAACCTAAAATATTGGTACCATCTTTTTTTACGATAAAGTTCTGGCTGCTGGTAAATTACCATAAAAGTCACAGAATTGTTTTTCTTTTTCTTTTTTTTACTGTGCGGATGAACTATACCCTTCTTCATATCTGATTTCGGTTTACAAAATCTATTTGATAAGTTTGCCCAGTGTGATCTTAAAAAGTAGTTTCATCCAAAACGGATAATTCTGTCATCATTAACTCACCCTCGTGCTGTTCAAACCTGTAAGACTTTCATTGCTCTATAAAACACGGTATAAAACATACTGTATTGTAATTAAACACTGAGAGATTTCTGTCCCACCATTAAGATCAAATGACGTATTAGCCAAATGTGTTGAGGGTAGGATAAAATTCATAGTGAGTACTAAAAAACAACAACCATAACACCATACCGCACTATTAGCTACTTACCGTAGTTACTCTTGATCTCGTCCTCAGTCAGATTCCTCCGTATAGTCCCTGTCTCGTGCTCCACCACACAAACATACTGGTGCTTCTCCCATTCATCTGGAGTAACACGGAGGGAAACAGTCTTCTGGAAGGTCCCATCTTCATTTGGTAGTAGCTCTCCAAGCTCCACATCCTCTTTGTGATCTTCTCCATTTCTTAACCAGGTGATATTCACTGCTGATGGGTAGAAACCTGTGGCATGACACACTACTGGAGAGAAGGGGTCCTTATGTAACAGAGACACTTCAGGAGCTACAAAAGATTGAGATCAATGTGAGGAAAATACCTAATTCTCAGATACGTTTATTAACATTTATCCATATGATCAACTATGGTCTACTATCGATCTACTATCAGACCAAATTAAACACATCTCGTGATTTTCTGTCTGTTCAACACATGGAAGTAGCTGAAGGAGTTGCTGACAGAGAAAGTCACAGTTTAAATGACTTTACGAATCAAATCTCACCTGAATTAACCAAAGGTATGCAGATGAAGAAAAGGAAGATTTTTAGATGAAAATCCATTGATTTGACACACAATTCTTTATGCAGTCATCGAAGAGCACTGCTAAAACTCTGTAGCATTTCCAACACCTGAATCGTCAGGAAAAACTGGCTAGCATTTCTCTGTCAGCAAAGCTTTCAGCTACTTCCGTGTGTTGAACAGACAGAAGATCACGAAATGTTTTTAATCTGATAATGCCGTGTTAGCTGATCTGAGTTGAAAAGCAGGTTATTGTTTTGGTGAAGCTTCACTGAAATTGTCTCATGCAGGCAGAGCTATCTAAAAGGCTAAATGAGACAAGCCTGAGAACTGCTCAATGTAAATTACTGAATCTAGTGTATGCACATTTTAATGTAAATTAAAGAACAGACTTGCTTTCAAGGGGGGTCTATGTGCCACAGCTCCGTGAAAGATGATTTAAACTATAGTCAACATGAAACACAAGAAATTTACATTTTCTACAGTCAGCTGAACGAGTCTAGGAATGGTAAGAAATGGTGTAAATTTAAAGTATTATATATATATATTACTGTCGTACTTAACCTGAAAGAGAAAACAGACCAAATATATGCAATCAACTTATTTACAAGCATTTGCATTCCTGCATTAGCATACAGTTTCAACATTTAAGTGTAAAACATGCTTGTACCTCTATAATTCCCTCTAAACCCCTCAGTCTCACACTCACGCCAGGTGAAGTCCAAGTAGAGCGTGGCTTTAGCGTTGACTGATGACTTGTTTTGCTCACACTGGCCTCAGGCGTCTGGAGTCGCTGCACCCAACAGACCTGCTAGCGAACTAGCATGAGGCTAACCAGACAAATCCAGACATGATTAATGACATGACAGAAGCAGAAGTGCATAAAGAGTTGTGCGAAAGACAACAGAGATTGTTAGCAAACTAGCTTTAGCATGTAGCTCAGTTTGAAAGAAATCTATTTTAGATACAGATATTACATCACTTTAGACAACGTAGCTTTATTTAAGATCTTTAGCTATTTTCACCTCCTGAACACAAGTCTGTGTTATTCTGCTCATACACTGTGACTGAATCATGGATGTAATTCTGAAGGAAATGCTTGTTTTCATAATCTTTCATCAAATGTAATCACTTTCACTGACACTTTACTAAGTGTCTTCTCACCAGCTCAGCCGGGAAACTTACACATTGGCCAAAGTAATATGTATTTATTGCTTTTTCATTTACTAAAAAGCCTTTTTTTTAGCTGTTGTTGTTGTGTGCAGCAAAATGAGCCAAAAAAGACATGCAGTTTTATACAAAAGAATTAAAGGAAAAGCCATTTTTCTTGCACATGCCTGTTGCCTCATAAACCAGTTAAATTAGGTTTTTTTAAATCACTGTTCATACAAAAATAAATAAGCTAACTGGGTATGGAAAATAATCATCAATAGTACTGTTGGTTAAACCAATTTATTGTATTTTTTCTTTTTTTACCAAACTTTAAAATGTCACATATGAATGGATTCCAAGCTTTAATTATTACTATTTTATTTTTATGTAAATAAATATGAAAAATTTATCATATAAATTATAAAATCAATACCAATAATTATAATTTAGACTATATATATAGCAGGTTATATATATATTTATATATATATATATATATATATATATATATATATATATATATATATATATATATATATATATAAATAATAAAATGTCACACATAAAACGTTTTTACAGTGAGTTAAACAAAAATAAATATGCATTTCTAAATAAACAAACTAATTTTATATAAATTGTTTGATACTTAAATATAATAATTGTGTATATTTTTAATTTAACAATTTTATAGTGTTAAAACATGTATGAATGAATGCTTTTCCATATTCCAAGCTTTCCTGATGCACTGGTGACTTAGGGTGTACTCACACTGCCAGTTTGAACCGTGCCCGAGTGCGTTTGACCACCAAAGCGCGGTTCGTTTGACTAGTGTGAGTGCTCCGAATCGTGCCCTGGCCCGCTTGGAAGAGGTGGGCCAGGGCACGGTTCAGTTGGACTCGGGCGCGGTTCGCATGCAGTGTGAGCGCTAACCGTGCCTGAGCACGGAAAAGGACGCTTTGCATCACGGTTTTGCGACGCTCCAAAACCAACATGGCAGGGAAAGGGTCGCTTTGGTCTACGGCAGAGGTGCAAAACGCATAAAAACTAAAAACTGCAAAGTCCTTGCTGCACTTCAGCTGGTACCTTGCAAACATCCTCATACGAGCAGCACAATTACGTGAAAATGTTCGCGCCACTAAGGCGACACATCTGTTTAACAACAGGCTGTGGACCAAACAACACGAAATTATCCACAAAGAAAACAGAGCGATGCACTCAATTGTGTTCAGAGAGTGCCGCTCTTCCTGTTTATACCGAAACCGTCGCACCATAATGACGTAAGCGTGCTCCGGCACGAATGCTGAAGGCTGAAACCCTATATGTGAGTGCAGGCCAGAGGGGGAGTGGGGAGGGGGGACAATCGTACTCGGGCCCGGTTCATGGCAACCGTGCCTAGTGTGAGTACACCCTTAATGTCACTTCATGTGCGAGAAAATTATTATTAGATTGTTGGATTTCAAATCAGAGTTTAAGCATCAAAAGTAAAGTAACAAGCTATATTATGCACGGTAACTGCAACATTATTCCTGAAATCTTGAAAGAATTGTTGTAAATGACCAACGTCACGTGGTGTCCCCGAACTTCTGATGTTTGATTCAACCTAGTTTCACCACGTGCTGGCCTGGATAATAATAAAGATGTTTAAGAAAATATGACAAATGTCAAGCAATTTTCTGTCCTCAAAGGTATGAAGAAAATTACAAACTCCATTACGGACGAAAAACATGAACTCTTTAAGTGTGGTTTAAATGAAGAGTATGGTGGAAACTTTGACAGATCTGAATCGAGCAGAACGTCTTCCTGAGAGAACACCCTTCCTGTTATTTTTTTTTTTTTTTTGTTTGTTTGTTTTAACACCCTTCCTGTTAGCATTCCACCCTCGAGCTGCGGTGACGTAGGCGACTAGACCAGGGGAGCGACAACTTTTGTGACTCGAGGGGCATAGTTTAGTGTAGTATACGCATAACAAATTAAGGTTTTTTATTTTTATTTTATTTTATTTTTTACATTTTATACCGTATTTGTTCGTGGAAGTATACTTGACACTGTTCTTCACCCATTTCTACTTTTTATTTTTTTATGAGCATAAAATAAGCATATATAATAAATGGAAAACATATGAATAGACAAAAGGAACATAAAATATACGTATAAAACAAACAGAAATTATAGTGTCATTCATTATAAACAACATTTATTACAAACGCCGATCCAATCCGAATTTACATAAAGCGAAAGTGAAACTAGAGGCATGTGGAAATGCGTAGATCCAAATGTGCGATGATAAAATTTCAGATTATAAAAAATACACACTAAGCAAAAAATATTTTTAAGTTATATTGAAGTAAAAACAGAGAACTGCATGTGTTATTATTTTTTATTATTTCGTTTGAAACTCACAAAAGCTAGGTGTCAAACTCTTAATTCAGTGAAGTGTATATTTACAAAAAAGTGTTCTTTTAATTTCAAATATATTCAAATGTGAGTGGTGAAACACAAGATCACAAACAGTAGTACATGTACATGTAAGGTGCCCATTACAAATGATATAGACAAGTTTAATATCTAGACAGTATCTGGATGCTCTTTAGATTATTTGATTTGCACTTATACATCGATGTGTCTCCAGTGTGTTTTTATAAACTCAACACCACGCAGATGTTAGAAAGTGTTCATTTCCTGTGTTTGTTTAAACGTTTGGTCATCTTGTTTGGGAAAACAGGTCAAATAATGTGTACCCTTTGCATTCTAGTGCATTTATTCCTTCACATTGCAAATGTCAAAAAAAAAAAAAAAAAAAATACAACAACAATAAAAAATAATAATAAATAAATTGTCTTCTGACAATTAAGCACAAATGCAAAAAATTAAAGATTTGAATTGCATTTCATTAAATTCATTGATGAAACTCAATGATATAATTGTGTTAAGTATTTGAAATATTATTTAAAACAAGATATCTACACTGAGCATTTAAACTTTTCTACAGAGGCCCTAAAAATCATTTATTTACACATTTTACATCCATTACACATTTGTTTGCTAAAACATCTTTAAGAACAATTAGTTATATAATTAAATGAGAATACTTTTAATTACACGCTTTGTATGACCATTGAAACAGCATGTGGCCAATTCCAAACCTCAGATTTTTGCAATTACACACTTAACTTGAATTATAAAAACAGCAAATCCTGCAAATTTATTTCTATAAAATGTTCAAGACAAACATTTGGTTTTGACTGATTTTGTAAATATAGCTTGTAAATATATTTCTTGACATTTAAAAATGTTCTGAAGTCAGTTTACACTAGCATTCAAAAGTTTCACATGTGAATTTAACTGAAGTAATGGCTGTAGAAGATGAGGCTGTGCATAATGTGCAGTATTACATTATAAATAATATAGTGCAAAAATAATAGTGATTTTTACATTAGTGATGTATTGGCTCCATATAATTCTACTTTACTGGAGTTACAATCAAACACATTAATATGTGTGTAAATCCAGCTATTTAAAAGCTTGAGTAATTGCTGAGGACATTCCCATCATCCTTCAGCAGACAAAACCACTTGGATGAGAAATAAGAGCAGAAAACATGTACTTACTTTCCAAACAAGGAATGCAGTACCAATAACCAGGACCAGGAGGACTACGAGGATGAATATCAGTGCATATATCACATCCACAAGTACTGTGAAGTATGTTTTTGTAGGTCCTTAAATATAAAATACAATTAAAACACACTTAATAAATAAATAAATAAAAATACAGTAATACACAGAAACAGCCACATAAGGCTGAAACAACTTACTGATGAAATAAAAATCAATGCTATTAATAACAAGTTATTAATTAGTTAGGTTCAGGGTCATTAACAAGATAATATTGTTAATTGGAAATAAAGCTAAAATCAAATAAAATATAGATACTTGATTAGAATTTTTTTTAATGAAGCAATCTATGAGAAAAAGATTGAGACATTAATGACGTTTTATATATATATATTAGAGGTGGGCATAGATTAATTTTTTTTAATCTAGATTAATCTCACTGTGATCTTGAAATTAATCTAGATTAAAATGGCTCATTCAAATTCTGCCGAAGGCATTCAGAATATGTGTGTTACCCAAATAAAATTGACAAACAGTAAGTCTTTGAGAAGGGGTTTATCAAGCTAGGTGGTGCATTAGAAAAGGGACTCATCTCATGTTTCCAAAATGCATCACAAAGTGCTTGAAAAAGCTGTAAACTAATTCCACATTGCACAAGGTGCAAACAACCTTACGCCTGTTTCACACCAATGTTTGTATGTGTCAAGGTACAGAAACTAAATAATTAAATGTAAAATAACATTGGATAGTCTTCAATGTAAAAATGAAATATACAATCAAACCTACATTTATTCAGACACCTTCAACATTTCTCACATTATTACAGTTTTGCTATATATATCAAAAATTATATCTGGTGTTTGAATAATTTTTGGTTTGACTGTTAAAACTACAAAGTAATTCAGTCAAGAGCAGTGAGTGATTTTCATTTTCATTTTCTTGGATTAACATTACAGCAGCCAGTAGCTAAATTAGGCGCGGTCCCTTTAAGAGATGATGAACGCATCAAATATAATACACATCCCATTTTTCCTGAACTGTTTACTTTCACTTAAGAAATAACTGACAGTTTTTTCGAGCATAATTTCCAAGGTGGATATTTTGACATATTTCGTATGTATTTGTCGGCACAAGAGCAAAAATAAGCAAATTCGATGTTCAAGGGTTTTGAGACGCCTTTCTCTTCACAGATGAGAGCTCGGTTCAGTGTCACTGTCCGAGATAGCGGCTCCCTCTCTCTCTCTCTCTCCGCACCGAACACTGCAAGCGAGTAACCAGTTCCTCTGTTCAGCTTTTCCGCGTCTTGTGTTTGGATTCTTTAATGTTTAAATCAACAAGCGGTAAGGCTTAAAAAAACATGTGAAAAAGATAAGCTTTCGTGACGATGCGCAGCAGTGGCCCGTCAACTGTCCTGAGCATCTTTTTAGGCTGTCCTCAGCCAGTCGGTTATATGAAATATCAAGGTGAAAGTCATCATAGCTTGCTTAGTATAGACACAGATCTCAACCCAACTTTGAGAATAGATTAACGGCGATTTTTTTTTTATCGCCCGATAAGAGTTTCGTGTTAACGCAGCACGTTAACGGCGATAACGGCCCACCACTAATATATATATACGTATCTATATATATATATATATATATATATATATATATATATATATATATATATATATATATATATATATACGGTATATAAATATCAGGGATCAGGCACTTCCAGTCCATGCCAATCAACAATGATTCCAGTCACCTGAGTATTAACCAGTCACACCTGCCACGCATTACGTAATCCAATCACCGACAGTCAGGGCCGGATTGGGACTCCTTTTCAGCCCTGGAGTTTCATGCCTTAGACCGGCCCACTTTAGTACACAACTGACTATATTAAAATAATGTAATTAAAACATCAGAATATAATTCCCTACAGCCTTGTAATTCACTGTACTTTTAAAAACATCATCATTTCCAATTCAGTGCAATAACAATAGCCTAACTTTTGCTTCAAAGTGAAGATTTATTAGAACAGTAAATAACAGGATAGTGTAAGAATCTCTTTTCTTTAAGAGTTAGTAATATCCAAACATTAAAATAAAGAAAAAAATCTAATAAAAACAATAAATAAGTATAATATATATATATATATATATATATGAATATAAATATAAATATAAATATAAATAATATAGATAATAATCATCTCAGTTTCATTAATGTATTGCTGAATCATCAGTTATCATTAATTATCTCACGATTTATCATTGAGCAGGGCTGTTCATTACTATATTAGTTCTTCTGAATGACAATCCTACCTGCCAATTCTGGTGTGTTGGTCTCATGACTGGAGCTTGGTAACGTTACTGGGCCTTGCTCTTCACTGGACTAGAGGCGGCTGCTGCTGAAGAGCTACAAGAAAAAGTTTTATACATGAGCGGTGGTTTGCAAACAACGTTGTTTTTTTGTTTTTTAGGAAGAATGTGCTCAGTTTAGAACATTTGTCCGCGTCAGTTTCCAAAGCTTTCTTCTTATTTATTCTGGACTTTTCAGCGGCGCATTTGCGCTTTCTGTTATCCATTTTTATCTCACTTTTTTATTTTATTTTGAGCAACTTGCAAGGTGACGTGTTGGGGGCGGGGCCAGGGAGTCAACAGATAATCACGTCATCATTATCTGCAGGATGCACTCTGCGAGAAAATATTAAATATTAAATAAGATAATAATAATAATAATAATAAATATTATTATTACAGCCAAAAAAGGATACCGGCCCACCGGGAATTTTCCCGGTGCTCCCGATTAGCCAATCCGGGCCTGCCTACAGTATAAGAGCACTCAACTGCACCACAGATCCCTGTCAAGCCTCCAACAGGAACAGTCTCTTCTCTCTCATCTCCTGAAGCTCTCTTGCCAGACATAACGTATACTCACCTTTTGGTGTTACACTAACCTGTGTCTTTGTTCTGCTGCCCTCAGGACTGCGGATCACCAGCTCTTTACCTGTGATTCAATGGTCGCTGAAATCTCCTGTGATTCTCCTGAGTTGTTACTGGCTTCTGCACCTAAGGAGAAAGAGAACGTTAGTGAATGATCTGTGACTGTGGCTTTGACGTTACAAGAACCTAGAGAACTTACCTGCCTGGATGACTAATTCATGTGACAATCAGAGCGCCTATATCTTCATTGGAGATTCAACGAACACTTGGGGACACGGATTCACCACACACTTGTACATATATCACTCAATAAATCACTGTTCTGAATTCACTTACCTCTGTCTCCTGAATATATCCTGACAGAAGTCTTGACCAAACAAATACAGGATGGATTCAGCGCAGTCGGAAGATAGCGCTTCCGCCAGATCAACTCCCATATTGGTGTATATGGCAAGCTCAATATCGTGACCAGCGCCCTTCTCTGGCAGGGAGGAGGACTGCAATGGGTTCTTACTCCAATGTTCGCTCGCGCTGGAGCAGCACGCGCATCAGTTCCCTACGTAGAGATCAAAGATCTTGTTTATCATACAGCAATTTACTGGGCCAGCACTGAGATGGGCTTAAGCGCTATGGTTTCAGGAATCCACAATCACTGCCTCCTTACAAAACTTCATGGGTCCTTTCAATGAAATGTTTGGACGCCCGGTGGGAGATTCCTCAGTCAGCGATCAGCTTCTTAATTTAAGACAAGGAAAACAAACCGTCTCAGAATACTCACTCGAATTCCGCACTTTGGCGGCAGCTAGTGGATTGAACGAGAAGGTGTCACGCTGTCTGGTCTCTGTTTCCCTGGGTGTCCACTAGTGGGCTCACTTCCCCTTAGGCACCTCACCGTAGGCACTACAATTCCCACTAGCCTTGTCCCTTCATCACAGTAATTGCACTCCTGTTAATTGCACCAGGTGTCTTCATTTATTAGTCATTAGCCTCCCTATATTTACCAGTCTTTTCCTGTTGTCTGCATGGAGTCCTTTCCTTCCGTTTCTTTCTGTACCCAGTCTTCTCGTCTTCCGAGATTCCTCGCATTCCGAGTTCCTGTTCCTGTTCCCTTCCTGTTCCTTCCCTTTTTGTTATTTTTTTGATTGTTTTCTGTTTTTGACCCCGGCTTGTTTGGATTACGATTTGGATTACCCTAAATAAACATACCTGCAATTGGATCTCTCTCTCCCTGTGTTTCACTGGGTCACGATCGTCACAGAAGGACTCCATCATCTAAGATCCAGCAGTATGTTCGTTGATGTTTCCTCCCCAGCCACCGAGTGGGATAGAAGGAGTGGTTTAGAGGGAACCCGCCTGGTCGTTTTCGTGGGACTAGGGGAGGTCGCAGAGGAGTTAGTGGTCGAGAGGAGGTCCGGCATCGCTCTCCACCATGGCCCCCCTTCGACCCTGGGCTCGTGTGGGACGGATCGGAGAGGGGAGAGGAAGTGCACGTCTGCCGAGCCAGCGCCACTGCACAAGATGGCCGCCAGCCCAGTGCCACGAGGCAAGATGAACGCCAGCCCAGCACCACAGGACAAGGAGGTCGCCAGCCCAGCGCCACGATGCAAGATGGCCGCCAGCCCAGCATCACAATGCAAGATGGCTGCCAGCCCAGCGCCACAGCACAAGATGGCCGCAAGCCCAGCGCCACTGCCCAGGATGGCCGCCGGCCCAGCGCCACTACCCAAAATGACCACTGGTCCAGAGTCATGCCACAAGATGGCTGCTTGTCCAGCGCCTCTGCACAGAATGACAGCCACAGTTGACCCTCCAGAGTCGAGTCAGGTTCCCGTTGACCCTCCAGAGTCGAGTCAGGTTCCTGTTGACCCTCCAGAGTCGAGTCAGGTTCCCGTGGACCCTCCAAAGTCGAATCAGTTGCTCGTGGACCCTCCAGAGTCAGGGTTAGTCACCGTTGACCTTCCAGAGTCAGGGCTAGTCACCATCGACCTTCCAGGGTCAGGGCTAGTCACCGTCGACCTTCCAGAGTCAGGGCTAGTCACCGTCGACCTTCAAGAGTCAGGGCTAGTCACCGTCGACCTTCCAGAGTCAGGGCTAGTCACCGTGACCTTCCAGAGTCAGGGCTAGTCATCGTTGACCCTCCAGAGTCAGGACTAGTCACCGTTGACCTTCCAGAGTCAGGGCTATTCTTCATTGACACTCCGGAGTCAAGCCAAGTCACCAGTGAAATTCATGGATAAAGGCAAGTCACCAATGATCTTCATGGGCAAAGTCCAGTCACCATTGATCTTCATGGGCAAGGTCAAGTCACCAGTGTTCTTCATGGGCAAGGTCAAGTCACCGAATATCTTCATGGGCAAAGGCAAGTCACCATTGATCTTCATGAACAAATACAAGTCACCATTGATCTTCATGAACAAATGCAAGTCATCAATGATCTTCATGAACAAATGCAAGTCATCAATGATCTTCATGAACAAATGCAAGTCACCAATGATCTTAATGAGCAGAATCAGGCCACCAATGATCTTCATGAGCAGAGTCAAGTCAGCATTGATCTTCTGGAATCCAGTCTAAACACCATGGGATTACCAGAGTCTCTCCACGTCTCTGTGGAACTACCAGAGCCTCTCCACGTCTCTGCTGAACTAAGAGAGCCTTTCCACGCCTCTGCTGAACTACCAGAGCCTCTCCAAATCTCTGCTGAACTACTAGAGCCTCTCCTCGTCTCGGCTGAACTACCAGAGTCTCTCCTCGCCTCTGTGGAACTTCCAGAGCCTCATCACGTCTCAGCCGAACTCTCTGAGCACTCAACTGACCTGTCGTGGCCAGGGAGGCTACACTTAACTTGTTCATGTTCTCTGTTTCAGACTTGCCTAACCAGACTTGCTCTCCTGTTAATTCGATCCCACTGTGGTGGTCTTCTGCGCCACCCTGGTGGGCTTCTGTCTCGACAGCATGGTTGTGGTGGTCTTCTGCGCCGCCTGGGTGGGCTTCTGTCCCGACCGCACGGATGCGGTGGTCTTCTGCGCCGCTCTGGTGAGCTTCTGTCTCGACCACACAGATGTGGTGGTCTTTTGCGCCGCCCTGGTGTGGCTTCTGTCTCGACCACACGGATGTGGTGGTCTTCTGCTCCGCCCTGGTGGGCTTCTGTCTCAACTACATGGATGTGTTGGTCTTCTGCGCGTCTGGGGGGCTTCTCTCTTGACCACACGGATGTGGTGGTCTTCTGCTCCACCCTGGGGGGCTTCTGTCTCGACCACACGGATGTTGTGGTCTTCTGCGCCACCTTGGTGGGCTTCTGTCGCGACCACATGGATGTGGTGGTCTTCTGCTCCGCCCTGGTAGGCTTCTGACTCGACCACACGGATGTGGTGTTCTTATGCTCCGCCCTGGTGGGCTTCACGTTATGTCCTTCCTGGACTTGTGTTTGTTGTTGTTTTGTTTTCATTTTTGTTTCCCTTCTGTCTGTTTCCATCTATGGACATGGACCTGCATCCCTCCCCCTGATCCTCCATCGGTCCACCTCCCTCCTGGGTTCCTTGTCTTTGTCTTTCTCTCTGTTTCCCTCTAAGGACCAGTCCCTCCGTCCCTCCCCCTGATCCTCCGCCGGTCCACCTCCCTCCTGGGCTCCTTGTTTTTGTGTTTGCACTTCTTGTCTCTGTTTCCCCATTTTACCTGGTCCTCTTGTCTCTGTTTCCCCATTTTACCTGGCCCTCCGTCCCTCCCCCTGGTCCTCCGCCACTCCACCTCCCTCCTGGTCTCTTTGTGTCTTTGGTTTCTTCTCGGGTTCGGATGGAGCATCTGGTAGCTGCTCCGTGGAGGAGGGGTAATGTCACGCTGTCTGGTCTCTGTTTCCCTGGGTGTCCACTAGTGGGCTCACTTCCCCTTAGACACCTCACCGTAGGCACTACAATTCCCACTAGCCTTGTCCCTTCATCACAGTAATTGCACTCCTGTTAATTGCACCAGGTGTCTTCACTTATTAGTCATTAGCCTCCCTATATCTTCTCCTTTCCTTCCGTTTCTTTCTGTACAAAGTCCTTGCATTCCAAGTTCCTGTTCCTATTCCCTTCCTGTTCATTATTTTTTGGATTGTTTTCTGGTTTTGACCCCGGCTTGTTTGGATTACGATTTGGATTACCCTAAATAAACATACCTGCAATTGGATCTCTCTCTCCCTGTGTTTCACTGGGTCACAATCATCACAGAAGGCCCTCTTGACTGTTTATCGACAAGGACCATGGGCGCGTATTTGGATTTTTATATGACATAGCATCTCTCAAAGAAAAGGAGAATACAATAGTTCTTCAGGATTGCTTAAGACCGGAAAAGGCCCTGACTCATGGAGACTCATGGGACGTTGATGGGCAAGAATTGTTCGAAGAGCTGACTGCTTTGGGCAGAAGCTGGTTGTTGGATTTAACCACTGGATGCGCTTAAATTCATCAGTGAAAAAGGGATGGAATAAATTTTTCCAAATGTTTTTGTAGCATTGAGAGTGCTTCTCACTCTCACCATCACTGTGAGCTCTGGAGAACACAGTTTCTCAAAGCTTAAACTGATTAAAAATCTCAGAAGTACACGTTAAACTCGAGGATGCAATCAAAGCGTTTGCCGCAGCGAAAGCCAGATGCGCACGGTTCTGAAATTTAGGTGTGTGAATGTGTGTATCAGTCAAGAAAAAATTGAAATCCCAGTACTTATGAGCTAAAAAGTAGTGTGCATATGTTTAGTTTTATTCTGTACAATATCTATTATAAAACAGAAATTATATGCAGCAGTTGCATTGTGTACTTTTTTCACGTTGCAGAATGAAAAAAACACGTTTTTATTTTAGTGTAATTTTATAGATTAAAAAAAGATTATTATTTGTTAACATGCATCTTAAGGATTCCTAAGTGTGAGTGTGAGGTGGGGCGGCACAATCATGCTCTGACTAGAGCGGCATTTGAGCTTGCTCTGGCCCTGGGTACGTGACAGAGCAAATTAAACCTATTACACTTTGTGTTGAACCTGAACATCAAGAACAGTTTGCACCACTCATTCTGATTAATAGCCGATCAGAACTCATACTCGGCTGCCCGTGGCTAATTCAGCATCAACCAGTTATAGACTGGACTACTGGAAAAATTCTCAAGTTGGGTTGTAAATGCCAGAACACCCAAGTAAGTCATTCCCTGTCTCAAGTTGATTCCAAGCCTGTTTCCACGCCTTTGAATTCCACATCCATTGAAAGCCCAAAGGAAAATCAATCTGTCAATGTTCCATCTTGCTATGCCTCCTTTGCAGATTTCTTCAATCCTCTCGCAGACTCTAAGCTCCCACCACATCGCCATTGGGATTGCGCAATCGATCTGGTCCCCGGAGAAGCTATTCCCAAGGGTCGCATATACTCCCTGTCCATCCCTGAACAGAAGGCTATGAAAGAAGTACATTGACGGAGCCCTTAAACAGGGATACATCTGACCATCCACTTCTCCAGCAGTGGCTAGCTTCTTCTTCGTTCCAAAGGAGGACAATGTATTAAAACCCTGCATTGACTATAGAGCTCTAAACAAGATCACGGTAAAATTCAGCTATCCTCTTCCACTAATTCCATCTTTTCTTGAACAGCTCAGAGATGCCCGTATGTTCACAAAACTGGATCTGCGGAGAGCATACAACCTGGTCTGAATTAAGGAGGGAGATGAGTGGAAGACAGTGTTCATCACCCCTGCTGGACACGACGAGTATCTAGTGATGCTGTATGGTCTCGTAAATGCCCCGTCAGTCTTCCAAAGTTTCATGGATGAGGTCCTCCGTGAGTACCTGAACCATTTTGCTCGTCTACATAGAAGATATCTTGATTTACTCACCTAATGAAAAGGATCACCAATGTCATGTCGCCCAAGTGCTCCAACGATTAAGAGAATTCTCTCTCTATGTAAAGGCTGAAATGTGAGTGTTTCACCAGCAATCCATGGAATTCCTCGGATACACAATCACCCGGGAAGGAGTAAAGATGGATGACAGAAAAACACAAGCAATAACATCATGGCCTAGCCCTACAGAATGATAACTGCACCTCTCACTTCTCTCTTGAAAGGACAATCCAAGACCTTACAGTGGAATCACGAAGCTGAAAAAGGTTTCCAAGTACTAAAGACTGCCTTTACTACAGCCCCGCTCCTTCAACACCCAGATCCGGAAAAAAAAATTAAAACGGTTTTCCTGCTTCCGATGAGAAAACTTGCATTCTAAGCCTGTAAATGAATCCCTTTACGAGCTCTTCCCACAGCCTTTGAGACTGAAATGCTGTTCGAGCATGTCTTCCGGAACTTCGAAATTCCAGAGGATATAGTATCGGCCCGAGGACCCAAGTTCATCTCTAGAGTATGGCGGGCATTCTTCTCTCTACTCAATGTCACAATTAGTCTCACTTCCGGATATCACCCCCAAGCCAACGGACAAACTGAGCGTAAGATACAGGACATTTCCTCAGAACCTTTTGTCATCAAAACCAGAATCTTTGGAACCGTTATCTTATTTGGGCAGAATATGTTCAGAATTTGCTCTGTCAGTCCTCCACTAACCTTACACCATTCCAACGTGTCCTAGGCTACCAACCCCCATTGTTTCCTTGGTCGGATGAACCTTCAGAGGTCCTTACAGTGAATACCTGGTTTGAGAATGGCGAAAGGGTTTGGGACCAGATCACTAGTGTCAGTGATCAGGCACTTCAGGTCCCTACCAATCAACAACGATCCCAGTCACCTGAGTATAAGAGCACTCACCTGCACCACAGATCCCCGTCAAGCCTCCAACAGGAACAGTCTCTTCTCTCTCGTCTCCTGAAGCTCTCTTGCCAGATGTAACGTATACTCACCTTTTGGTGTTACACTAACCTGTGTCTTTGTTCTGCTGCCCTCAGGACCGCAGATCACCAGCTCTTTACCTGTGATTCAATGGTCGCTGAAATCTCCTGTGATTCTCCTGAGATGTTACTGGCTTCTGCACCTAAGGAGAAAGAGAACGATCTGTGACTGTGGCTTTGATGTTACAAGAACCTAGCGAACTTACCTGGCTGGATGACTAATCCATGTAACACTCAGAGCACCTATATCTTCATTGGAGATTCAACGAGCACATATATACATATACATATACATATATATATATATATATATATATATATATATATATATATATATATATATACACACACAATTCTTCGTGTAGTCGTCGAAGAGCGCTGCTAAAACTCTTTCTGAATCAACAGGAACAAACTGGTTACTGAGGAAAAGCTTCCACCCTAAACTTTTGCATTAAGACTGTTTATCCAGAGCTGTAAATACATGTTCTGTGGTTGCGCTCAGTAACCAGTTTATCCTGTTGATTCCAGTAAGACAAATGCTAAAAAAGTTTTAGCAGTGCTCTTCGACGACTACACAAAGAATTATGTGTCAAATTAATGGATTTTCGTCTGCAATGATCTTAATTTTCTTAATCTACGTACCTTTGGTTCGTTCAGGTGAGATTCATTTGTAAAGTCATTTAAACTATGAATTCTCTGTCAGAAAGGCCTTCAGCTACTTCCGTGTGTTAAATAGACAGAAAATCATGAGATGTGTTTAATCTGACATGTATTTTTTTCTCAAAAATCTTAAAAAGCCTGGCTAATGAGCTAGTTAACAGATTTATTACTTGCTGATCCTTTGTAGACTGAAAAACAGGATTAAGTTTTGTTGAAGCTGCACTGAAATTGAGTATTTTCCATTGATGTGTACTTGTCTCATGCAGGCAAATCTATCTAAAATGCTAAATGAGACAAGCCTGAGAATAGCTAAATGTAAATTACAAAGTTTAATGTAAATCAAAGAATAGACTTGCTGTTTAAGGGTGTCTGTGAGCCACAGCTCTGTGGAAAATGGTTATCTGTGCAAACGTATTGGTTTTAAATTGTGAGAAATGGCTTTATTGGATGCTTGTGGTTTGCTATCAGTGGATCTCATGTGAGTTACAGGTTGCTCCATCCTCGTCATCAGAGAAGTGTAGAGATGTAGAGAAAATTTGTATAAAAAATATTGATAATTTATAATAAATACTGCAATGTTCCATAAAAAATAATTGAACTGTAATTTTTGGTGCCATTAAAACAAAAGTAAAAACTGAATGACTTGTCTTTGACTTGTCGTCAAACAGTAATTAGATTTATGACACTTTGTGGTGTTTTACCCTGGTTAAGAGTTTATGGTGTTATGCTTTTTGTGAAGTTGATTGTTTGTTCAATATTTTTTCAGAGTTACACACGCTCGAGACTAAAATCTCTGGACAATATGGACCGACGGTTGTAGGATATCACGAGTTTACTTCTGTGTCTACACTGGATGGACTGCAGATTGATTATTATGACAGTGTGACAAAGAAGCTGATTCCCAAACAGGACTGGATGAAGGAGTTTGCATCTACAGACAGATGGGAAGAATACACTGAGATCAGAGAACGAATGCAGCAGACCAGAGAACTCAACAATCCTCCTCCAATGCGATTCAGTCCTCCACGTGGTGAGTTACAATACTTTATTACATGGCTCTCTGAAATGAATTCTGATTGGTCAGTCTTGACATTCTGAGGTCTGTTATTCGCCATAATGACGGTTGTCAATAGAAACGTTGTATAATGATGCTCCTTTTATGTCTCTCAGATTAAGATGCAGATATACTCGTCTCATTTCATTTAAATGCAGCCTCAATTGTGGACTATACTGTATTTACTGTAAAATGAAACCAGAGCACTGTGGTAATACTGGTGAAGTGTTTGGCTTGTTGATAGAACTGTTGTTTTGTACTCTGTCATGTATTATAAGGTAATAAACAGGTAAAGAATTAGTTTTCATGTGCTTGATATTTATGTTGTGAAAAGCTGTATAATAAGTTGACTATCATCTCTTAATTGTCCATCTTATTCAAAGTTGTATGCTAGGAACTGTTTTTGTTCATGGAAACTTTTCGTTTAATGAACTAATAAAATAAAATAAAAGTCATATCAGTATTTTATTTCTTCTTATTTACTTATGCAGCATGTAGAGATGTGATAAGCAGGATGGTGTTCATCCAGTCAATTATCACAAAAAAAAAAAAAACCCAGACAGCGTGTTCAGGAGAGTCTTGTATCACACTGAAGGGCTTTTTTAGTACATTATGCCTAACTTATAATACATTTAGAAACATCAAAGGATTATCTTGTACATTAAAAATAAATAAAGAATAGTATTTTCTCCCGCTCTTTCAGGTGTTCAGAAGTATCAGAGAGTGTATGGATGTGTTTGGGATGATGAGACTGGAGACAGACGTGGGTTTGATGAGTACAGTAATGATGGAAAGGATTTCATCACACTGGACCTGAAGGAGAACAGATACACTGCATCTTCATCACAGGCAGGTGCCACAGTGATGAAGTGGAACTACGAAAGAGAACGGCTTGATTTTCTGAAACGATACTACAGATATGAGTGTTTTTACTTTCTGAAAGAGCTCCTACATTTCTCTAAAGCTTCTTTTGAGAAAGCAGGTAAAGTTCCAGAGTCAACAGGACGGAGTTTGACGGAGCCAACCCATAAGATTCTGACAGAGGTGGCGACCAACAGTAGCAGTAAGTTAAAACCTGGTTCATTTTATCTCCATGTACTGTACATTTGACTTATTTTAGGGGCCAAACACATGAAAATGCCTTTGCTTTTTATCTGTTATTGTTTTTATTTTTTTGCCCTATTATTCATTTCATATTTTGCATATGTTTCTCTGTGTGTTCTAGGATCTGCATCAGATGCTTCATACATCATGCTTATATTTGTTATTTTCATCCTAGTTATTTTAATAATGGTGTGGTGTCATGTTTTTTGTGATGTTGATTGTCTGTTCAATATTTTTTCAGAGTTACACACGCTCGAGACTAAAATCTCTGGAAAATATGGACCGACGGTTGTAGGATATCACAAGTTTACTTCTGTGTCTACACTGGATGGACTGCAGATTGATTATTATGACAGTGTGACAAAGAAGCTGATTCCTAAACAGGACTGGATGAAGGAGTTTGCATCTACAGACAGATGGGAAGAATACACTGAGATCAGAGAACGAATGCAGCAGACCAGAGAACTCAACAATCCTCCTCCAATGCGATTCAGTCCTCCACGTGGTGAGTTACAATACTTTATTACATGGCTCTCTGAAATGAATTCTGATTGGTCAGTCTTGACATTCTGAGGTCTGTTATTCGCCATAATGACGGTTGTCAATAGAAACGTTGTATAATGATGCTCCTTTTATGTCTCTCAGATTAAGATGCACACATACTCATCTCATTTCATTTACATGCAGCCTTAATTTTCGACTATGTAGCCGCACTGGGTATTACATTAAAGTTAGCTCAAATGATATATAGGGAAATTTAATAATTAATCAGATATATGATTAATATATATCTCACATGACGGTTACATTAAAATTATTGAAGATGAAAAATAGGTAAATTGTATATATCAATAATTAATTACAAGGCACTGTAATTGACTCATTAATATGTCAATATTTTATTCTTCACTTCAATTATTGTGATATCTTTTACTGGGAATTAATGCAAGTCAAAGAGTGGTTTGTCCAGCAAATGGCCGTAATATTAACTTATCAACTTTTAATAAAGTTATCACATCTTATAATTTCAGGAAAAATGGTTTCTGGCCATGAAACTATTCTCCTATCCTCATTAAATTGACTGAAAAGTAACAAATAAGCTTTGTAGTTAAGATTTGTAATGATTCGCGACCAGTGAAACCCAGTGAGAACGAGAGATCAAATCGCAGATGTTTATTAACAATTCAAGGGTAATCCAAATCGTGGTAAAACAAGCAGAGGTCAAAGCCAAAACAGACAGTCCAAAAATAAACTAAACAAAAGAGGGAAGAGGCAAGGAAAAGGAACGGGAACTTGGAAGACGAGAAGATGAGGAAGGAACTCGGATTACGAGAAGGCTGGTTATAAGAAGGGTAAGGACTCCATACAAACAACAGGGAACGACTGGTATTTATAAGGAGGCTAATGACAATAGATTTCCTGCACCTGGTGCAATTAACTGGAGTGCAATTACTGTGAAGACAGGACCAGACTAGAGGAATTCTAGTGCCTATGGTGAAGTGCCTAAGGGGAAGTGAGCCAACTAGTGGACACCCAGGGAAACAGAGACTAGACAGCGTGACATTACCCCCTCCTCCACGGAGCAGCTGCCAGATACTCCACCCGAACCAAAGGGAAAACCAAACAGACAAAGAGAACAGGAGGGAGGTGGAGCGGTGGAGGACTAGGGGGAGGGACGGAGGGCCAGATAACATGGTAAAACAGAGACAAGAAGAACAGGTAGAATGGGGAAACAGAGACAAGACAACCAGGTTAAATGGGGAAACAGAGACAAGAGAAGTGCAACACAAAACAAGGAGTCCAGAAGGGTGACGCCCACCAGGGCGGAGCAGAAGACCACCATAACCATGTGGTCAGGGCGGAAGCCCACCAGGGCGGAGCAGAAGACCACCAACTCCGTGTGGTCAGAATGGATGCCCCCCAGGGCGGAACAGAAGACCACCACATCCTTGTGGTCGAGGCCGGAGTCCCCCAGAGCGGAGCAGAAGACCACCACAACCATGTGTTCAGGGCGGAAGCCCCCCAGGGTGGAGCAGAGGACCACCACAACCGTGTGGTCAGGGCGGAAGCCCCCCAGGGCAGAGCAGAAGTCCACCACAACCGTGTGGTCAGAACGGGTGCCCCCCAGGGCCGATCAGAAGACCACCACGTCCGTGTGGTCGAGATCAAAGTTCCCAAGGGCGGAGCAGAAGACCACCACAACCGTGTGGTCGGAACAACGGGAGGACAAGTCTGGTTGGGCAAGTCTGCAACATAAGACATGAACATGTTAGGGGTAGCTTCCGTGGCCACAACAGGAACAGTCGGGTGCTCAAAGATTTCGACTGAAACATAATGAGTCTCTGGAAGTTCCACAGAGGCAAGGAGAGACTCTTGATAGTTCATCAGAACCATGGAGAGGCTCGAGTAGTTCCACCGAGAAGTGACGAAACTCTGGTAATCCCATGGTGTTTATACTGTATTCCAGAAGATTGTGCTGACTTGAATCTGCTCATGAAGATTATTGGTGACTTGCATTTGTTCATGAAGATCATTGGTGACTTGTATTCGTTCATGAAGATCAATGGTGACTTGCCTTTGTTCATGAAGATCAGTGGTGACTTGCCTTTGTTCATGAAGATCACCAGTGACTACACTCTGTCCTTGAAGATCGCCAGTGACTTGACTCTGTCCTTGAAGATCACCAGTGACTTGAGTCTGTCCTTGAAGATCACCAGTGACTGGACTTGACTCAGGAAGGTCAACAGTGACTAGCCCTGACTCTGGAAGGTCAACAGTGACTAACCCTGACTCTGGAAGGTCGATGGTGACTAACCCTGACTCTGGAGGGTCCATGAGCACCTGACTCGACTCTGGAGGGTTAACCGGAACCTGACTCAACTCTGAAAATTCAACGGGCACCTGACTCGACTCTGGAAGGTCAACAGGAATTAGCCCTGACTCTGGAAGGTCAATGGTGAATAACCCTGACTCTGGAAGGTCGACGGTGACTAACCCTGACTCTGGAAGGTCGACGGTGACTAACCCATCAACGGTAACTAACCCTGACTCTGGAAGGTCGACGGTGACTAACCCTGACTCTGGAGGGTCCATGAACACCTGAATCGACTCTGGAGGGTCAACTGGAGCCTGACTCAACTCTGGAAAGTCAATGGGCACCTGACTCCACTCTGGAAGGTCAATCGGAACCTGACTCAATTCTGGAGGGTCAACGGGAACCTGACTCAACTCAGGAAAGCCCACTGTAGCTGCCGTCCTCTGCAGTGGCTCCGGGTTGGCGTCCATCTTGTGCAGTGTCTCTGGGTTGGTGACCATCTTGTACTGTGGTGCTGGCTCAGCAGACGAGACGTGAACAGTTTTGGGAATCTCTAGGATCTTTGACAGCATGGAGAAATAATCCAAAAATGTCTCAGCGGCCATCTTGGGCGTTGGCGCTGAGCTGGTGGCCATCTTGCACCATGGCGCTGGGCTGGTGACCACTTTGTGCTGTGGCGCTGTGCTGGCATCCATCTTGTCTCGTGGTGCTTGGCTGACGGCCATCTTGTGCTGGCTGAGGAACTGGGCTGGCATCCATCTTGCCTCGTGGTGCTTGGCTGATGGCCATCTTGTGCTGTGGAACTGGGCTGGCATCCATCTTGCCTCGTGGTGCTGGGTCAGCGGCCATTCTGCGCAGCTTCGCTGGGGTGGCGGCCATCTTGTGCAGCGGCACTGGACTGGCGGCCATCTTGTGCAGTGGTGCTGGCTCGGCAGACTTGCGCCTCCTTTCCCCTCTCCATCCACACTGGTGAGACGGCGGTTCCCAGCCGAACTCTGGGTCTCCGGTGGGCCATATGGGAGAGTGATGTCGGACCTCCTCTCGACCACTCACTCCTGAGTGACCTCCCCTGGTCCCACGGAACACAACCAGGCGAGGTCCCTCAAAGCCATTCCTCTCCTGCTTGTTGGCTGGGGAGGAAATTGGAGTAGACATACCGCTGGATCTCTGAGGATGGAGTCCTTCTGTAACGATTCGCGACCAGTGAAACAGGGAGAATGAGAGATCCAATCGCAGATATTTATTAACAATTCAAGGGTAATCCAAATCGTGGTAAAACAAGCAAAGGTCAAAGCCAAAACAGACAGTCCAAAAATAAACAAAACAAAAGAGGGAAGAGGCAAGGAAATGGAACAGGAACTCGGAAGACGAGAAGATGAGGAAGGAACTCGGAATATGAGAAGGCTGGTATATGAAGGGTAAGGACTGGTATTTAAAAGGAGGCTAATGACAATAGATTGCCTGCATCTGGTGCAATTAACTGAAGTGCAATTACTGTGAAGACAGGACCAGACTAGAGGAATTCTAGTGCCTATGGTGAAGTGCCTAAGGGGAAATGAGCCCACTAGTGGATCCCCAGGGAAACAGAGACTAGACAGCGTGACAAGATTAAACATTTCATTGACTTCGTGATGTGAGCATTTTAGACAGAAACAATCATGAATATATATTGGATTTTAATAATTGAACTTATAATACATCAAACTACGATTCACACAGAATAAATATGCGTATAACAATACAAAGAGTAAAAACAAATACAAGACATAACGGATACAGATGAGAGAGAGAGAGAGAGAGAGAGAGAGAGAGAGAGAGAGAGAGAGAGAGGATGAGTTAGAGAGAATGAGAGAGAGAGGTGAGAGAATAGGCGAGATCACAGAATGATCACCCAGTATGGCAAAATCACAGACATGATTCAGAGTTCGTCTCCCTCGTGTAGGAAGAGGCGAATATTAGAATAAACTTAGTAAAGAAAAGAAAAGAAAATAAAAGAAAAATGGAGATGAAAGCTCCCTAAGGAGCCATGAGAAAAGACTTTCTCTCTGACGCAGTGCTGAGACCAAGCCCTGAGACGAAGAAAAGCATAGACGAAAAAGCTACGAGAACTTCCTGGGTCAGTCTCTTATGGAGCGACTGGTTCACACCTCTGTTCGCGTGAACAACCAATGAACATCCATGATCTGAAGCGGGAAAAAGTTTCTTTGTCTCTGGGGAAACATCCACTCGAGTGAGTTATGGTGTTATCAGAATTCAGCAGTTATATTCCAGTGTTCATGGTGTGTGTGTGTTCACTGCTGTGTGTGTGCACTTTGGATGGACGAATTCTGAGTATGGGTCACCATAACTTGGCCATATGTCACATCACTCACTCACTCACTCACTCACGTTACTCACTTATTAGGGCTCAAAATAAATACTCTTCGTAAACACCAACAGTGACTTTTACTTTGACAACAATATATTCTAACGCATAGCACTTCCGGGTTAATCCTTCCGGTTTTCAGGTCACGTCAGCAGTTCGTCTCTCTCTCAACTGCTCCCGTTTCTCCTGGCGTTTTATACCCTCTCCGTGCCAATTACTGCAAAAAGAAACAGGTGTTGACCGTTTCCGTCCAACCCACTCACTTACCGCTCATCTCCTGATTCTCTCTCCAGCTGCAGACTTCACTAAATCACGACCCCCTCTCCCACATACCCCCACCGCCTGACTCAGGCCGGGGAGCCATCCGGCCTGCAGCACCCCCCCCCCCCCCCCACCATTTCTGGAGAGGAAATCGGCCACAGCCATATGAACACCCGGCCTGTGGATCACCTGGAATTTAAAAGGCTGTAGAGCCAGATACCAACAGGTGATCCACGTGTTAGTATCCTCCACACAGGGCAGCCTTTACCTGCGTAAAGGCCTGCCGACACGACTCTGTCCACTGGACCATATCTGGTGCCTCCTTTTTAGTAAGGTCAGTCAAGGGGCTGGTGAGGTCTGTATAATTAGGTAACAAACCGTCTATAATATCCCGCCAGCCCCAAGAATTGCCTTACCTACGCAACAGCAGTTGTCTTGTCAAGTTGGGAACGCACCTGTCCATGCCCCAAGTGGAACCCCAGATTACCTTACTTCCACACGCCCAATCACACACTTAGCCAGCGACCTCAGGACAGCCCTCAGATGCTGAATATACTGCTGCCAATCATTTCTAATTATAATGATATCATCTAAGTAGGCAGCCGCTTATGCTGCATGGGGCCGCAGAATCTTATCAATGAGGCGCTGAAAAGTAGCAGGTGCCCCAAACAACCCAAACGGAAGGGTAACAAACTGGTGTAATCAATTGCAAATGATTGCAAATAAATGCACAGACACTATTTAAAATGAACAGAGATGACATCACTGAATTCAATGATGAACTGCCTTTAACTGTCATTTTGCATTATTGAAACACTGTTTTCCTAATGAATGTTGTTCAGTTGCTTTGACGCAATGTATTTTGTTTAAAGAACTATATAAATAAAGATGACTTGACTTGACTTAATCCAAACGGCATTGTGAAAGCTGTCCTTTCATTGGATAATGGAGACAAGGTGATCTGCCAATATCCCTTCGTTAAGTCCAACGTTGAATAAAAACGAGCCGTGCCTAGCCGATCAAGCAACTCGTCAACCCACGGCATTGGATACGTGTTGAATTTCAACACAGCATTCACCTTGCGTTAATCCACACAGAAGTGGAATGAGCCGTCCGTTTTCAGAGCTAAAACTATCGGGCTCACCCAGTCACTATAGTATTCTTCTATTACTCCCATTTCCAGCATTGTGCCTAATTCAGCCTGAACTACCTTTTTCTTGTGCTCAGGTATGTGATACGGCAGGCTGTGAACTACCATGCCCGGCTCCATCTCGATATGGTGCTGAATTAGGTTGGTGTGGCCCGGTAGGGACGAGAAAACGTCGGCAAACTCTGCTTGTAATTTGTTAGATCAGTGAGTTGGGACGGCAAGAGGTGATCTCCCCCTGGGGCAATGGATTGTGGTTGACATTCACCTCTGGTCCGAGATCATCCTCTCCGCTAATCACCGTTGCCAACATCACTATTGTTAGGAGGTTGAGGTGGTAGATCTGACGTGGCCCATTCCTATTGGACGGTATTACCTCATAATCGAGATCTCCGACTTGTTGTGCGACCTCAAACGGTCCCTGCCACTTAGCCATTAACTTAGAGCTCGACGTTGGGAGTAATACAAGTACTTTCTCTCCTGGTGCAAATTTGCGTAATCTAGTTCCTCGGTTATATAGCTGGCTCTGGTGGTCCTGGGCTTGTAACAAATTCTCCACTGATAGCCATCACAAAGTGTGGAGTTTTGTTCTCAAGTCCAGCACATACTGAATTTCGTTTTTGCCTTGAGATGGCCCCTCATCTCAAGTTTCTCTCAGGACATCCAGCACCCCTCGGGGCTGATGACCGTAGAGAAGTTTGAAGGGGGAAAACCCCATGGAGGCTTGTGGGACCTCTCTAACAGTGAATAACAAGGGCTCTAGCCACTTATCCCAATTCTTGGCGTCTTCTTGGATGAATTTATGGATCATTGATTTAAGCGTGCGATTAAATCGTTCGACCAGGCCATCGGTCTGTGGGTGATAGACACTAGTTCGAATCGATTTAATGCCCAATAATCCGTAAAGTTCGCGTAGCGTACGTGACATAAACGCTGTGCCCTGGTCGGTGAGGATTTCTTTTGGGAACCCCCACCCGGGAGATTAGACAAAACAGGGCGTCTGCAACACTCTTAGCGGAAATGTTGCGGAGAGCCACAGCTTCAGGATATCGTGTTGCATAGTGAACTATGACTAATGCAAAGCGATGTCCCCGTGTAGATCGCTCTAATGGCCCGATGAGGTCCACACCTTTCAACTACTCTAGCTGGCAGTTTATACTCTCTCCACGCCAATTACTGCAACAAGAAACAGGTGTTGATCATCTCCACCCAACCCACTCATTCCCCGCGCGTCTCCTGATTCTCACTCCCGCTGCAGACTTCGCTAAACCATGCCCCCCTTTTTCCTTCCAAGAATTCCAGAGAGCTGGGCTTTCCTGTTTCTCCCAGTTGGGTCATAAAGTTTTATGATCTGGTGAGGGGTAGGGTTACAGAATCATGACTCTATTTGAGAACATTAATTAGGGGAAACATTTCCAACAATTCAGAAAATCCTAACCATCGCATAACAGGGCTTACCCAGTTATGCAATGCACAAACCTATCAAATACATCTTAGTAATAACTTACATGAAGAGTGTAAAGAAAAATTTGTGTGTGTGTATATAGAGAGTTCTTACCCCTGTTCTTAAGAAACTTGGCGCAGTCCCAAACAATTTAGATAATTACCGTCCTATCTCAAATCTTCCATTTATTTCAAAAATTCTTGAAAAAGCAGTGGCAGCACAGGTTCATGCTCATCTTAGCAATAATAACTCATATGAGTGTTTTCAGTCAGGGTTTCGTCCTAAGCATAGCACTGAAACTGCACTAGTGAGAGTAACAAATGACCTGTTATTGGCCGCTGATGGCGGGGTGTTATCTATTCTTGTTCTACTTGACTTGAGTGCAGCTTTTGACACAATTTCACAAAGTATTCTCTTGCATCGACTATCTGATTGGTATCACTGGTATTCCTTATGCCTGGTTCACTTCATACCTTTCAAACCGTACACAGTTTGTACAACTAAAGAAATGTCATTCCCTTCTCCTGTTAGCTGTGGTTTCCCCCAAGGCTCTGTCCTAGGCCCCCTATTGTTCCTAATTTACCTTCTCCCACTCGGCAATATCTTTTCAAAATTCGGTATTAAATTTCACTGTTACGCCGATGATACTCAGCTTTACATTTCTACAAACCCTGATTCCATTCTCCCTCCCGTCTGTCTTACCAACTGCCTTCATGAAATATATGTTTGGTTTTCTGCCAATTTCCTCAAACTTGGTACTAATTCTACTCTCTAAGTCATGCAGTTTTTCATTATCCATTGATGGTTCTTCCATTTCTCCGTCCCGCCAGACTAGGAACTTGGGGGTCATCTTTGACAGTACCCTATCATTTGATGCTCACATTAATAACATAACCAGGTCTTGTTATTTTCATCTCCGCAATATTCCTCGCTTCCGTCCATTCCTCTATCCGCATAGTTCCTCTATTCTTGTTCATTCCCTTGTCACCTCCCGTATCAATTATTGTAACTCTCTATTATCTGGTCTACCACACAAATCTGTTCATAAGCTCCAGCTGATTCAAAATTCTGCAGCTCGTATCATAACCCAGACTTCACCTATTGAACACATCACCCCATCACTTCATTCATTCATTCATTCAAACCTTTATTTATCCAGGATAAAAAACTCCTTGAGATTAAAAATCTCTTCTACAAGAGTGTCCTGGCAAGTGGCAGCAACGTAGTTTCAAATAAATACATAGACAATAACAAGTAAGTACATAGACACACGTTCACTCATATTATTCAAACAACAATGTCATCACACACACAAAAAAAAAAATCTAATCTAATCTAAATCTATCTAAAAACAATGACAGACAGACTGGCTTTCTGCAAAGTCCTTTAAAAAGCCTTTAAAAGAATTAAGTGAGACCAACTCCTTCAACTGTAGTTCTTTCTGAAGCTGATTCCATGCAGATGGTGCTGCAACATTAAAAGCTAATATGCCAAAGTCAGTGCGGGCTTTAGGGACTGTCAATAAAAACAGATCCTGTTAACGCAAGTGATATAAACCTGCAGACCTCGGGAGGACATTGCTACATTGGCTTCCTATCAACTTGCTTTGATTGAATTTAAAATTCTCCTCCTCACATACAAATCTCTTCATAACCTTGCTCCACCTTACCTTTCAGACCTCTTACATCCCCACACCCCTTCTCGAACTCTCTGTTCCTCTTCACAGGGTCTCCTCCATACACCTTCAGGTCGCTTAACCACCATGGGCCATAGGGCCTTTAGTTGTGTTTCTCCTCGTCTTTGGAATTCTCTCCCAGTCAACATCCGTAATTCAGACTCAATTTAAAGTCAAACTTAAAACTCATTTATTCAGAACTGCTCATCTTCTATGATTACTTTGTGCACTCAAGTCCAGTATTTTTATTCTTATTTATTTATTTATTTATTTATTATTATTGCTGTTTTTTATTGACATTGTTATTTGCTGTTATTTTCAATTAGTTAGTTTTAATATTGTTACTGTTGTTACTTGTACGGTGACCTTGAGTGGTTTGAAAGGCGCCATAAATAAAATGCATTATTATTATTATTATTATTATTATTACTCTCTCTGAGGCTGCTCACGTGACTTGTGTGGAATGTCACGGCGTGCCATGATGGGAGGGGGGGCGGGGGGGCTAAAAGCTTTGGGTTTTAGCCAAGGATTTATTTTAGATTCAACGAGCCATGATTCATTAATTCAGAATCAATGAACGAATGAACTTTCGTTTAATTAATTCATAAAATAAAATAAAAGTCATATCAGTATTTTATTTTTTCTTATTTACTTATGCAGCATGTAGAGATGTGATAAGTAGGATGGTGATCATCCAGTCAATTATCACAAAAAAGAGAGTCTTGTATCACACTTAAGGGCTTTATTAGTTCATTATCCCTCACTTATAATACATTTAGAAACATCAAAGGATTATCTTGTACATTAAAAATAAATAAAGAATAGTATTTTCTCCCGCTCTTTCAGGTGTTCAGAAGTATCAGAGAGTGTATGGATGTGTTTGGGATGATGAGACTGGAGACAGACGTGGGTTTGATGAGTACAGTAATGATGGAAAGGATTTCATCACACTGGACCTGAAGGAGAACAGATACACTGCATCTTCATCACAGGCAGGTGCCACAGTGATGAAGTGGAACTACGAAAGAGAACGGCTTGATTTTCTGAAACGATACTACAGATATGAGTGTTTTTACTTTCTGAAAGAGCTCCTACATTTCTCTAAAGCTTCTTTTGAGAAAGCAGGTAAAGTTCCAGAGTCAACAGGACGGAGTTTGACGGAGCCAACCCATAAGATTCTGACAGAGGTGGCGACCAACAGTAGCAGTAAGTTAAAACCTGGTTCATTTTATCTCCATGTACGGTACATTTGACTTATTTTAGGGGCCAAACACATGAAAATGCCTTTGCTTTTTATCTGTTATTGTTTTTATTTTTTTGCCATATTATTCATTTCATATTTTGCATATGTTTCTCTGTGTGTTCTAGGATCTGCATCAGATGCTTCATACATCATGCTTATATTTGTTATTTTCATCCTAGTCATTTTAATAATGGTGTGGTGTCATGTTTTTTGTGATGTTGATTGTTTGTTCAATATTTTTTCAGAGTTACACACGCTCGAGACTAAAATCTCTGGAAAATATGGACCGACGGTTGTAGGATATCACGAGTTTTCTTCTGTGTCTACACTGGATGGACTGCAGATTGATTATTATGACAGTGTGACAAAGAAGCTGATTCCCAAACAGGACTGGATGAAGGAGTTTGCATCTACAGACAGATGGGAAGAATACACTGAGATAAGAGAACGAATGCAGCAGACCAGAGAACTCAACAATCCTCCTCCAATGCGATTCAGTCCTCCACGTGGTGAGTTACAATACTTTATTACATGGCTCTCTGAAATGAATTCTGATTGGTCAGTCTTGACATTCTGAGGTCTGTTATTCGCCATAATGACGGTTGTCAATAGAAATGTTGTAAAATAATGCTCCTTTTATGTCTCTCAGACTAAGATTCAATTCAATTCAAGTTTATTTGTATAGCGCTTTTTACAATACAAATCGTTACAAAGCAACTTTACAGAAAATTATGTTTTTACAATATTTAGTAGTAGCTTATGGTGGTGACTGTCAGTTTTTGCACGTTTGACAGGATTTTAGAAAAAAAATTAATACAAGATGTAGTCAGCCAGACAATGAACATTATCAATATTATTAATTAATAGTTATTATATGATGCAGTCACACATGTAGCAATAATTGTTAGTTCTGTTTGTTGATTCAGGGTTAGCATCATCTGGGGTCCTCTGAGGGTCAGCATCATCTCTTCTCAGGTGCTCTGGATCCAGACTGGAGCTTGTGTAATTCCTAGTTACATCCGTGTCAAAACATAGAAACAAAATAGAGACATCATTAGCATAGCTGCTGATCCAACAAAGTAAAATTAGTTTAACCCAAGCTAATGAATAAAAATGCACATTTGATCAGATGCAACTACACTCACAATTTAAGAGATACATTATTCGAATGCTTGGCGAAAGAGATGCTTTTTTAATCTAGATTTAAAGAGAGAGTGTGTCTGAACCCCGAACATTATCAGGAAGGCTATTCCAGAGTTTGGGAGCCAAATGTGAGAAAGCTCTACCTCCTTTAGTGAACTTTGCTATCCTAGGAACTACCAAGAGTCCAGTGTTTTGTGACCTGAGGGTGCGTGATGGGTTGTAGCGTGGTAGAAGGCTAGTTAGGTACGCAGGAGCTAAACCATTTAGGGCCTTATAGTTAAGTAATGATAATTTGTAACTGATGCGGAACTTAATAGGTAGCCAGTGCAGAGACTGTAAAATTGGGGTAATATGATCATATTTTCTTGACCTCGTAAGGACTCTAGCTGCTACATTTTGGACTACCTGTAGCTTGTTTATTGACGAAGCAGGACAACCACCTAGAAGTGCATTACAATAGTCCAGTCTAGAGGTCATGAATGCATGAACTAGCTTTTCTGCATCAGAAACAGATAACATGTTTCATAGCTTGGCAATGTTTCTAAGATGGAAGAATGCAGTTTTTGTAACATTGGAAATATGATTTTCAAAAGACAGATTGCTGTCTAATATAACACCCAGATTTCTGACTATAGAGAAAGTAACAGTACATCCGTCTAGTTGCAAATTTTAATCTACAAGATTCTGTGTAGTGTTTTTTTGGTCCAATAATTAATATCTCTGTCTTATCCGAATTTAATTGGAGAAAATTATTTGTTAATTCGCTTAGATAATTGAAAAGTTTCATCTGGTCTCGTTGAGATATATAGCTGAGTATCATCAGCATAACAGTGGAAGCTAATTCCGTATTTTCTAATAATATTACCAAGGGGCAACATGTATATTGAAAATAGAAGGGGACCTAGGACGGATCCTTGTGGCACTCCATATTTTACTGATGATAAATGAGATGACACCCCATTTAAGTAAACAAAATGGTAGCGATCGGACAGGTAATCGATCTATGAGTATGCCATGATCTATGGTGTCGAACACAGCACTAAGATCAAGTAAGACTAGAAATGAGATGCAGCCTTGATCTGACTCAAGGAGCAGGTCATTTGTAATTTTAACAAGTGCAGTTTCTTTGCTATGGTGGGGCCTAAAACCTGACTAAAATTCTTCATGCAGATCATTTTTATAAAGGAAGGTGCTTAATTGAGCAGACACAAACTTTTTCTAAAATTTTTGACATAAATAGAGGATTTGAAATAGGCCTATAATTTGCCAGTTCACTAGGATCTAGCTTTGGTTTCTTAATAAGAGGCTTAATAACCGCCAGCTTGAATGGTTTTGGGACATGACCTAAAGATAGCGTTCTTCGGCTAAATTAGTGGGTACAGGATCTAATAAACATGTTGTTGGTTTACATACAGTGATAAGTTTATTTAGCTCTTCCTGTCCTATATTTGTAAAGCACTGCAGTTTATCTTTGGGTGCGATGGATGAAACTGAAGTGTTAGACACTGTAGAATCTACATTCGCTATTGTATTTCTAATGTTATCTATTTTATCAGTGAAGTGATGTGACATTCAGCCAAGTATGGTGACCCATTCTCAGAATTTGTGCTCTGCATTTAACCCATCCGAAGTGCACACACACAGAGCAGTGAACACACACACACACACACACACACACACACACTGTGAACACACACCCGGAGCAGTGGGCAGCCATTTATGCTGCAACGCACGGGGAGCAGTTGGGGTTCGATGCCTTGCTCAAGGGCACCTTAGTCATGGTATTGAAGGTGTAGAGAGAACTGTACATGCACTCCCCCCACCCACAATTCCTGCCGGCCCGAGACTCGAACTCACAACCCTTCAATTGGGAGTCCGACTCTCTAACCATTAGGCCACGACTTCCCGAAGAAATTCATAAAGTCATTACTATTTAACGTTGGTGGAATATTTGAATCAGGTGGCGTCTGGTAATTTGTTAACTTAGCCACTGTGCTAAACAGAGGTGGGTAGTAACGAGTTACATTTACTTCGTTACATTTACTTGAGTAATTTTTCGGGGTAACGAATACTTTTCGGAGTATATTTAAAGATGGGTACTTTATACTCTTACTTGAGTACATTTTTTGGGAAAAATCTGTACTTTTACTTCGTTACTGTGGGCGACGCCCCTCTCGTTACTTTATCTTAATGCAATAAATGCTTCAGTTTATTCCAAACGCGCCGTCTACTTTTCTCTGGACAATGAGCGATGCCCATTCGCGAATGATTCATTCTTTTGAGTCAACTCTTTTCAAAGGCTTGATCAAACCAATTGGCAAACGAGTGAATTGGTTCATGAATCAGTTTGATTGAGTCGTTCAGTTCCATGCTGCACGCGCTGAGCTCTGAAGCGGTTCACTCAGAGTTGTAACGTTTAAGAATATTAGCAGCGTTGAAAACGGGGCTATGGAACTGCACTGAATTGAAAGCTAATCTGCAAAGGCTATTCTTTGCTTGCGATGGAGATCCTTATTAGATGAACGCTTGTGCTGTCTACTGTTTAACAGGTAATAACTTGGGCTACATTCGATTACAGTACACGATACCACTGTGACATTAGTTTGTTGTACGTGTGTGGCTTATAACAGGTTGAATGCAGCTTCCAAAAGACAAAGAATAGCCGATTAAGATTTTATTAATTTTAATACAATCACACCAGTGCGAGTACGTTCAGCAAGTCATATCATCAGCTGCTAAATTCAGATCTGTGATCGCTTGCTGGCGCTGAGCCAGAGACAGACGCGTTTTTACAGCGCTGCGCGTTATGACCAATAACACAAGATTCTGTTGAGCTTTTGAATGCAATGGCCAATCAGAGGTGTTCCGATGAGTCATCTTTGAAATGCCGGTGCTTCCTTCACTCGCTCACTTACTGAATACCTCTTTCTGCCGAATTCTCTCGTCAGAAACAACAAAGTGCAGATGTGTGTACGAATCTATAATTAAGATATTGATTTCACAGTGTTAACAGTTTCAGTGATTTTAATGGTAGTTTCTGAGAGTGAATGAAATCTAGACTGTCAGTGAAAATTATGTTTAATAATGTAAATGTTATTTGCTCTCTTTCTGAACAATGAAAGATTAGTAGCAATATTTATATCACATTAACTTTCAATGTTAAATTCACATTTAATATAAAGTCAGTCGTATTAAAAATATGTTATGGCATGACACCTATATTTGTTACTTAAATAAACAGACAGGGTTTTATAATAAATTACATAAATTGGATTAAAGGCTGATGAAATATATACATTTATACACACACACATACATTACATACATTTTTTGTCTATATATCTATATAAAAAAAGGCTCCGTATATATGACCCAAAGTAACTAGTAACTAACTACTTGAGTAGATTTTTTATCCGATACTCTTTTACTCTTACTCAAGTAACTATTCAAGACTAGTACTTTTACTTTTACTTGAGTAAATATTTCTAGAATTACTTTTACTTTTACTTGAGTAAAGTTTTTGGGTACTCTACCCACCTCTGGTGCTAAATAAAAACCTTGGATTGTTTTGTTTATTTTCAATGAGTTTGTGTATATGCTCTGCCCTAGCAGTTTTTAGAGCCTGTCTATAGCTGGAGCTACTGTTTTTTCCAAAACTTCTCTATTTGTGTTCAAGACTATGAGTTTCTTTCTTGAGAGAGTGAGTATTACTGTTATACCATGGCACAGTACGTTTTTCTCTATCCTTTTTCAATTTGATGGGGGCAGCAGCTTCTAATGTATTAGAGAAAATAGTGCCCATGTTGTCAGTAATTTTGTCTAATTCATGTGTATTTTTTGGTACAAATAGCAGTTGAGATAGATCAGGCAGGTTATTTGCGAATCTTTCTTTGGTGGCTGGAACATTAGTTCTGCCCAGACTGTAACGCTGAGACATATAGTTAATATCAGTTATACGCAGCATGCACGATACAAGTAAATGGTCTGTAATATCATCGCTTTGAGGTACAATATCTATAGCAGTAAGATCGATTCCATGAGATATAATTAAATCTAGTTTATGATTAAAATGATGAGTGGGCCCAGTGACATTTTGCTTGACTTCAAAGGAGTTTATTAGGTCAGTAAACGCAAGTCCTAATGTGTCATTTGTATTATCAACGTGAATATTAAAATCTCCCATGATTAGTGCCTTATCAACTGTAACTAGAAGGTCTGAGAGGAAATCTGCAAATTCTTTTAGGAATTCTGTATATGGCCCTGGTGGTCTATACACAGTAGCCAGAGCAAGAGATACATTAGATTTCTTTTGCATGTCTGACAGAGTAACATTTAGCAGAAGTATTTCAAAAGAGTTAAACCTGTATCCTGTTTTCTGGGTAACATTGAGAATATCACTATTTATTGTTGCAACACCTCCGCCACGACCAGTCTGACGGGGCTCATGCTTTTAACAGTAGTTTGGTGGAGTAGACTCATTTAGACCAAAATAATCATTTGGTTTTAGCCAGGTTTCAGTCAAGCAGAGTAATTCAAAACTATTATCTGTGATCATTTCATTTACAATAACTGCTTTTGGTGTGAGTGATCTAATATTTATGAGCCCAAACTTTAAAAATTGTTTTTGTTCATTTACTTTACATTTTTCTGGTTTAATTACGATAAGGTTTTTTCTAGATCCTACATTATATTTACATTTTGATCTCACTATTCGGGGAACAGACACAGTCTTAATAGTTTTTACAGTGCAAGTACTTCTATCATTTAAGCGGGTGGAACAAAACTCATCATAATAGTTATATGAGAATTGTCTTACTAGTCACATGGAGCGAAGTGTCCTGGAGATGTTGTCAGAAAGCAGCTCTGCTCCGATTCTGCTGGGTGTAATCCATCAGCGCGAAACAGCCTAGGACGCTCCCAGAAAAGATTTCAGTTATTAAGAAATAGCAGTTTCTGTTCTTTACGCCATGACAACAACCATTCATTTAAAGCAAAAAGTCTACTGAACCTTTGAGTGTGCACTTTACCTTCGGCTAACGTAGCACGGACATGTTGGACGATGGAGTCTCCGATGATCACAGCGTTGCGTCCTGTCTCGCGGAGGGGAGCGAATCGGTTCCGGATGGAGATCTCGAAGGCAGGAGGGGAGAAGTCGTTGCCCGGGGCCCGGCTCGTGTCCTCCACTGTGGATGCACACAGGGTCTGTGGTGTCCCGGCATCGGAGTGAAGGACATCTGGGAAGATCGCGTCCTGGGTGCACCGGGCCTGTGCAGAGAAACACATGGAGTAGACGTGGTGGGACTGTTAGCAGCACGCTGTATACTTACCCCGGACTTGTGAGCGTCAGCCCAGGATGATTCCAGTGCGGCTTTCCGCTCTCTCAGCTGAGCCTGCCTCACCTCCAGGTCACGAATCTGCTTCCCCCCACCTGCAATCAAATGTAGACATTCATCCGCCATTAAAGCAAGTGACAGTGAGTACAGCAGTGGTAATGTGTGTGAATAGAGTATTAGCAATGTAAGCGCAGTTAGCTGAAACCACGCCGCTGATGCTAACGGGCTATAAGCTAATAGTGGACCCGGGAGATCAAAATAAAACTAGTGATAGCGAGGCGCTCTGATTGTTTTTGCTGTAGAATGAAATAGAGGATATATTCAAATGTTATATAAACGGAAACGATGGTGTATAAAATTGATTTTTAAGTTAAAAATAGTCGATAAAAAGAATATAGTGACGGAGCTCAAACACAGTGCAGACGCCAACAACAAACAGGAAGTGAGAACTGATGCAGATATACTTGTCTCATTTCATTTAAATGCAGCCTCAACTATGACTCGACTATGTAGCCGCACTGGGTAGTACATTAAAGTTAGCTCAGATGATATATAGGGAATTTTAATAATTAATCAGAAATATGATTAATATATATCTCACATGATGGTTACATTAAAATTATTGAAGATGAAAAATAAGTCAATTGTATATATCAATAACTCATTACAAGGCACTATAATTGACTCATTAATATGTCAATATTCCATTATTTACATCAATTATCGTGATATCTTTTACTGGGAATTAATGCAAATCGAACAGTGGTTTGTCCAGCAAACAGCCGTAAGATTAACTTATCAACTTTTAATAAAGTTATACCTTCTTATAATTTCAGGAAAAATGGTTTCTGGCCATGAAACTATTTTCCTATCCTTATAAAATTTAGGTTACTGAAAAGTAACAAATAAGCTTTGTAGCTTAATACAAATACAAGACATAACGGATACAGATGAGCGAGAGAAAGAAAGAGAGAGGATGATCGAGAGAGAATGAGAGAGAGAGGTGAGAGAATAGGCGAGATCACAGAATGATCGCTCAGTATGGCAAAGTCACAGACGGTAACCTTTTGACAGACAACAAGGAATCAGATCACCTTGAAAAGGGAGTAGAAAACCTTTAAGCAGCATTTAAATCTCTCTAGAAAATAATAATTGCATGTAGGTTTTTTTGTTGCGAAGGACGAGCGTGCGTGTGTGGTTTTTTTGGAGCTTGGCGTGTTCTCTCGTGTCTTCCGGGGAGAGCAGACTCACACATCGTTTCAAAGGTTCAACGAATGTGAAGTTACCAAAGAAATGAATTTAACCATCAGCATAGCTGTGACAGGCAATTTGGTTCTTTCTCATTATTTGACTTAGCATATACAGGCTAAACAAGAGCAGTGCGAGAATTGAGCCTTGTGGGACTCCACATTAGGGATGGGTTCCGAAACTGGCCCCGTGGCTAAATTATGAAAAACCGTAGTATCAGTAAGATCTGACGCTATCGGTTCTGCTTTCGGCACTGGAGGGGAAAATGTTTTTTATGTACTATGTATTTTTGCTTAATAATGTTATTGTGCACATTTTAACTAACCAAACATTTCTAATGTGCGATCATATTAAGATGTTTGTCTGTGAGATCTGCGAGATCTCTCATGCGCACCGTGGAGGCTGTCTGTCAGTCACACACACATACCACAATGAGTGCGGCGCACGCACACACTTAACAGTACGAAAACTCCCGCTTAATAATGAAGAGTGATGATGGCGAAGAGATTTGCTTAAAAATGTTATCGTGCACATTTTATCTTACCAAACATTTCTAATTTGCAATATTATTAAGACGTTTGTCTGTGAGATCTGCGAGATCTCTCATGCGCACCGCAGAGGCTGTCTGTCAGTCACACACACACAGCAAGAATTAGCGTGGCGCACGCACATATATAACAGTACAAAAACTCCCGCTTAATACAAAGAGTGATGATGGCAGAGAGAGCAAAACAATCCAAAGTGTGGTTATACTAGAGTTGATGCAGACAACGGTCGTTGTCATAAGTGCAACAACATTTTCACATGTAAGGGCGGAAACAATCTGTCAAAGCATCTTTCAAAAGTGCATTATGTGCAGACAGAGAAATGCAAAGTTTTCGACTGCCTAGCTAGCTTGTCTCTGGTTGTTGCCCCATCTACGTCAGGTATGTATGCTAAAATCATGTTGAATCAACGTTTTTCATTTCGTTTAAAATAAATGTAAAATCTCCCTGGTTTGCTAACCTTACGTAGAAATTTTGTTGATTTCTTTTGGGAGAAATGAGAGAATGAAATCAACATATTTTCTACTTGTTTTTAAAATTCCAAATAAAGAAAAATCTGTATGTAAATGTAAACATTTATTTGGCTAACTTAAATGCACAGCACTTCAAGTTAGTTTACAAAATAGCCAATGTCCACATTTTGCAACCTTTTTATTATACACACGACACAAAGTACCTATAAGAATACAGTTAAAGTACCGGACCGTTAAGCAGTATCGGTAAGAGTGGTAATACCATTAAAACCTTCACGATACCCATCCCTACTCCACATGTCATGGACGTCCACTTAGACTTATGCTCTCCTAGACTCACATAATAGCCTCTCCCTTCTAAGTATGGCCTGAACCATTTGAGTACCATCCCAGAAAGCCCGACCCAGTTTTCCAGTCTCTCTAGTAGTATGTTATGATCGAGAATGTCAAACGCAGCACTGAGATCTAGCAATACCAGCACCGATATATTGTCAGAGTCACAATTTAAGCGAATATCATTTATTATCTTAATGAGTGCTGTCTCTGTGCTGTGATGCGGTCTAAAACCAGATTGAAAATTGTCCAGGTATCCTTTTCAGTTTAAGTATTTGTTCAGCTGATTAAAAACTACATTTTCTATAATTTTGCCTATAAAAGGAAGATTAGATATTGGTCTAAAATTGCTCAAAATGGTGTTATCAAGATTGCCCTTTTTCAGGAGGAGCTTAACAACTGCAGTTTTTAGGGAGTTTGGAAACGTCCCAGAAAGAAGTGAGGCATTCACCACTTCTAAAAGATCTGCTTCTAAGCAGTTAAGCACACTTTTGAAAAAAGATGTGGGAAGAGTGTCAAGATAGCAGGTTGACGATTTTATGTCTTCCAGAATTTTGCTATTAATTGTTTCAAAAATAGACATTGTGGCCGAATCTGTCTGACCTCTGCATTACTTGAGGATGTGCTAATCACCTTCCTGATATTGATGATCTTCTCAGAAAAGAAAGAAGCAAACTCATTGCATTTTCTGTCTGAGAGCATTTCACTGGGAATCTGACTTGGGGGGTTTGTCAGTCTCTCAACAGTGGCAAAAAGAGTACGAGTGTTATTTAAGTTACTGTTTATAAGGTTTGAGAAGAAATTCTGTCTATCTGTGGCTAATTTCACATTAAAAGCATGAAGGCTGTCTTTATAGATGCTATAGTTAATTTCAAGTTTCGTCTTCCGCCACATCCTCTCGGCTTTTCTGCATTGTCTTTTCATAGTCTGAACTGCTGTTCTTCTCCAAACTGATTTCTGTCTGTTTGTTTTCCTACTGACAATTATTGGAGCAATATCATCAATAACATTCTTAACTTTTGAGTTGAAGGAATCAAGGAGAATATAAACAGAGTCTGCAGAAATGCTTGGTGTTAAAGATATAGCCTCCATAAATAGTACACTTTGTGTTCTCGTTAATGCATCTCCTTCCGACAGAGACAGATCTAGATTCCGTGGTAGCAGAGATCAATATATCAAAGAAAATACAGAAGTGATCAGATAGTGCTATGTCCTTAGTAACAATGGATGAAATGTTTAGATCGCTACTGATGATTAGATCCAGAGTGTGTCCACCTTTGTGTGTGGGTCCATGCACATGCTGAATCAGGTCAAAAGTGTTTAGAACCATTATCATTTCTTTTGTAGTTTTGTTTTCTGCATTATCTATGTGAATATTAAAATCCCCTGCAATTGCAAAACAGTCAAACTCTGAGGAAATCATTGATAACTAATAATTAATTTCTGTGACCTCTTCAACAAATGCTGGAGAGTATTTAGGAGGCCTGGAAATAATAATAAACAGAATGCATGGGGCACCTTTCAGCACAATCCCTAGATATTCAAAAGACAAATACAGACCAAATGACACTTGCTTGCATTGATATACATCTTTAAATAGAGCAGCTACACCTCCACCTCTCCTAACAGTTGCTGCTATTATTAAGATTTAAATTGTCGATGAAATTCATTTTATACTGCAAGATCTTTGTAGCCTTGTGTTCAGTCCAAGCATCCGTGAAAACATATTTGTTCCCCTTGCTGGGAGTGGTCCACTGATGAATGACTGAACTTTGAGTCTTTGAAGTGTTTCAAAGAGTTCACTGAAGTCCTTCTTAAGGAGTTCTGACTGCTCTTTCCAAATATCATTCTTTCCCACATCGATTGGCAGTCTTGTGCTTCATCAAAATGTTCTTAAGTTCCTTGTTCACATCAGAGACCGTTGCTTGAGGAAGGCAGCATGTTGTTGTAGTCCTGCTACTAATGTTTCTGATATCAGAGTCACCCACTATCAGAGTCCTGGGCTCGGCTGCGCTCTGAGCTGAATGCCACTGTCTGCCCATCCTTGAGCACCTGTTAGTAGTGGTGTTAGCTGCTGGCTGATCCGATCCATGTTTAGTCACATTTGGGGGTTCCTCACCCGCATTCATAAATGCTTGAAATCTGTTCTCAAGATGTATAGGGCAGTGGTTCCCAACCACGTTCCTGGAGGCCCCCCAACACTGCACATTTTGCATCTCTCCTTTGTCTGACAGGGTTAGGTCTCTAGTAATGAGATGATGATCTGAATCAGGTGTGTTTGATTAAGGTGACATGGAAAACATGAAGTGTTGGGGGGCCTCCAGGAACGTGGTTGGGAACCACTGGTATAGGGGGTGGTAGAATACCAGTATTAACAAGCCTTGTCATAGTCTAATCTGGGGTAGAGGAAGCTATGGCAGCAATATGAGAAACTTGTGATCTGATATTTTGTGTTCCTTTGGGTCTCGCTCCCTGTTTGTGCCATCGATTAGTGTGGCGATCAGTTTCGGCATGTTCCTCTACACTTGGTATAAACTGTTGAGATTCAGAAGATTCGTGGGATTCACTGGCTGTATGCTGAGGGGGTCCATGACTACGGTCTGCTGAGTGTTCCCTTTGTTTTGGAAGTCCAGAAAGTAACTTTGTTTCAAGAATCACAATCCTTTGTAGAAGTTTGCAGCAGTTCATGCAACAAGTAGATCCAACAGGAGGCATTTTCTCTCTCTTCTGTTTGAATGTAGGCAGTTGTTATCCCGTCTCAAGAATGTATTCTGTTAGCAGTGGGAGACAAAGTCTTCTTTTTGTAGAATTACTCCAGTCCCAATGTTTTTATTTTTAGCGTTTGAGCCAATAATCTGTTGTTTGAGCACTGTGCTGATCTGCTGAAGTAAAAATCTTTGAAAAATCAGAGAAAAGTACAGAAATAAGAAGTAAAGCGCAGAGCAGTAAGCTAGAACGTCCGAATGGTAGCAAAGCCCACTACATTTCCCACAAAGCATTGTCCCTTCATCACGGTAATTGCACACCTGTTAATTGCACTCAGCTGTCTTCACTTTCATCGTCATAATCCTGTCTATTTAAACCTGTTTGTTTTCTCTCTGTATCATGGAGTCCTTAATTTCCGTCACCCAGTTTCCTCGCGTTCCCTTGTGTTCCGAGTTTCTTGTTACTGTTTGTTTGTTTCTGGACTGATTTTTGGTTATGACCCCCTGCTTGCTTGGATTCTGAGTTTTGGATTACCCAATATACACACACTGTGTCAGGATCCTGCCCTGACAGCCCTGTCCATCTTGTCTCTGTTCCATGTTTCTTTGTTCTTTTTGTGTCTAAGCACATGGTTCTGTCTTTGTTCGTGTCTGCCACGTGCTCCCCTTGTCCCACCTCCTTGTTACCCCTGGTCACGCCCCCTTGTTTAGCCCTTGTCTGCTTGATTGCTTTCACCTGATCCTCATGTGTACTGTCCTATATATTGGGGTTTCTTTCCTTGTGTCTCTGCTGGTTCGTTTTTTTGGTGTTTACTGGTTTCTTGGGCCATAATTGATCCTTTTGATCTGACACACTGCTCTTGGATCTCTCGTCTCCTGTCTCCCGATCGTAACAGAAGGACTCCATCCAGATCAGATCCAGCAGTGTGGGAATTTGTGTCCATTCCCCAGGCAGCATGGAGGAGCGGAGGAGAAAATTCCTTAAATTAACCACCCTCCGTCAAAGGGGGAATGAGGTGGGTGGTGTGGCACAAGAGTTCTGGACTTTGGCAGTAGGATTGGGACATAATGATGCGGCCTTGAAAGACTTTTTCAACGTCTGTCTAGACAACCCTGTGCCGGAGAGTGAAATGAATGAGCTGGAGGTCTTTGATTTTTGGGGATTCATACTGTACCTGCAACATCAGTCTCAGTGGGATACCCCAGCCACACCTGTCTCTCCAGGTCGGATGACCGACTCTAGACCGGGGTCTACAGACAGGAGGACCGCCAGCCCAGCGCCACTGCACAAGGTGGTCGCCAGCCCAGCGCCATTGCGCAAAATGACCGCCAGCCCAGCGCCACTGTGCAAGGTGGCCGCCGGTCCAGCACCACTGCACAAGATGGCTGTCGGCCCAGAGCCATTGCACAAGATGGCCACCGGCCCAGCGCCTCTGCACAAGATGACAGCCACAGGTGACCCTCCAGAGCCGAGTCAGATTCCCGTTGGTTCCCTGGTGGGCTCCTGTCCTGACCGCACAGCTGTGGTGGTCTTCGGCACCACCCCTGGTGGGCTTCAGTCTCGACCGCATGGATGTGGTGGTCTTCTGTGCCGCCCTGGTGGGCTTCAGTCTCGACCGCATGGATGTGGTGGTCTTCTGTGCCGCCCTGGTGGGCTTCAGTCTTGACCGCATGGCTGTGGTGGTCTTCTGTGCCGCCCTGGTGGGCTTCAGTCTTGACCGCATGGCTGTGGTGGTTAGGGGTGGGCGATATCGAGATATTTTTTAAACACAATATGGATTTTGACATATCGTATTTATCGATATATTGTTTATATTTAATCCTGATTCCGCCACTTTGCTTGTTTGTCTTCTCTGTGCTGTGCTCGCCCCCCGCCTCCTTGATTTTGTTCCCCCTCCCCTCGCGTGTTGTCTCATAAACATGGCGGTGTCTGCAACCAACCCTGAGGCTGCAGAACTAGTATTAAAAAAAATAAAACTAGCTCCACTATATGGAGATACATTGGTTTTAAGGCGTCGGACAAACAGCAGGCAGATGTCTACTGTAGGGCCCTATGATTTCCGCGGATCCAGTCATAAAAACGGAATTTACAGTTTAACGTAGAATGTCACGGCATTTGTCAAATTTTTTATTAATTATCAAAAGTAGGTCATCGCACTCACATCAAATCACGAATGTTCTGCGTGTCTCTTAATGAATGGAGCAGAAGCTCATCTTCGTTTTATTACACACCCAGAAGTGTGCATGACGCTCCGGTGATTTCAGCTTCTGTCCTCTCACTAAATAAAGATGTGAACACATGAACAACATCTCCAGAACTCCACTGAGAGTCACTTCATGAGCATCTGGCCATTTGATTTAAGTAAAACTAGCGTCATATCACATCATAGACTGTAGTATCACATGCACAGAACTGTAAAGGTAAACCCGTCAAAAAAAAAAGTATTTGCCAGAAATCTATTACTAGCCTATTGCTCAGCAGAATGTAGAAAGCCTACTACCATTAAAATGAAACGAATATAATTTAAGGAATAATCACACAACCTTTTTTTCCATGTATTATTTTTAATAGTAAATCGCCTTTGTTTACCAAAAAATAAAGTTTGTCTAATTTTCAATAATTAAAAGATAAATTAAATGAATATTTTATGTCTTCATTTGATAACCAGAAAAACGTGAATACACAGAATTTCACAAACAATTTAAATCCAGCCATGCTGGAGCTTTGGGTTTTAGCCGAGGAAATGCATTGTTTTAGATTCAACGAGCCATGATTCATTAATTCAGATCCATTGAATGAATGCACTGCCCATACGTTACAACTATACTGTATTTACTGTAAAATGAAACCAGAGCACTGTGGTAATACTGGTGAAGTGTTTGGCTTGTTGATAGAACTGTTGTTTTGTACTCTGTCATGTATTATAAGGTAATAAACAGGTAAAGTATTAGTTTTCATGTGCTTGATATTTATGTTGTGAAAAGCTGTATAATAAGTTAAATGACTATCATCTCTTAATTGTCCATTTTATTCAAAGTTGTATGCTAGGAACTGTTTTTGTTCATGGAAACTTTTCGTTTAATGAACTAATAAAATAAAATAAAAGTCATATCAGTATTTTATATCTTTTTATTTACTTATGCAGCATGTAGAGATGTGATAAGCAGGATGGTGTTCATCCAGTCAATTATCAAAAAAAAAAAAACCCAGACAGCGTGTTCAGGAGAGTCTTGTACATTAGTACATTATGCCTAACTTATAATACATTTAGAAACATCAAAGGATTATCTTGTACATTAAAAATTAATAAAGAATGGTATTATCTCCTGCTCTTTCAGGTGTTCAGAAGTATCAGAGAGTGTATGGATGTGTTTGGGATGATGAGACTGGAGACAGACGTGGGTTTGATGAGTACAGTAATGATGGAAAGGATTTCATCACACTGGACCTGAAGGAGAACAGATACACTGCATCTTCATCACAGGCAGGTGCCACAGTGATGAAGTGGAACTACGAAAGAGAACGGCTTGATTTTCTGAAACGATACTACAGATATGAGTGTTTTTACTTTCTGAAAGAGCTCCTACATTTCTCTAAAGCTTCTTTTGAGAAAACAGGTACAGTACCAGCGTCAACAGAACAGATTTTGTCTGAGCCAACCCAAAAGATTCTGACAGAGGATGCAACCAACAGTAACAGTAAGTTGAAACCTGGTTCATTTTATCTCCATGTATGGTACATTTGGCTTATTTTAGGGGCCAAAAACCTGAAAATGCCTTTGCTTTTTTTCTGTAATTGTTTTTAGTTTTTTTGCCCTATTATTAATTTCATATTGTGTATATGTTTCTCTGTTTGTTCTAGGATCTGCATCAGATGCTTCATACATCATGCTTATATTTGTTATTTTCATCCTAGTTATTTTAATAATGATTTCACTTTGGAACAACTGGAATCACATCAGACGTTGTAAGTATTAATGAGCTGTTATGAGATATAATTCCCATCATAAGTACAAATGTTTTCACATGTGTTTCTGCATGTGGTGGTACAATGAAGTAGAGCGCAGTGAATTTGAACCTGATGCATTTTTATTAGTTACATCTGGCTTTTTTATTTTTTATTATTCTAAAATGAACTATAAGAATTCTGTTGGTGGTGTGTTAAATTATATGTGAATCCCTTGATAATATTCTTTAAAGTTTATTACAGCTTTTTATACTTCTGTTTATCTCTCGTCACAGACTTCAGTAAGGTCAGATGTTTAAAAAAAAGAGAATAATTCCACTCCCAAAGGTACATCTAGTACTGAAGACTGTAGTCAAAGTGAGCAGTCCCTCATCGAATCTTCAGAACCATTAGCTTCATCACCAGAGGAAGGATCTTCATCACTACCCAACATCTGACACATTTTGAAAATTACAAGAAACATCAAAATACTTTTGAAGATTTTCAATGAACATTCATCTCTATATTTTACCTTTTCTTCCATCTGTCATCTTGAGATTTTTAGCATTTCTTTTAGAATGAATTACTTAGCTGCTTTTCCACCGTTGGGTCAATCCATTGTCTTCAGTGAACTGTTCATTTCTGATCTAGCTCAGCTGGTATGGATATGGTTTATTTTTTGGGCAGTTGGGAGTTCAGTGCCTTGCTCAAGGGCACCTAAGTTGTGGTATTGGTAATTATGTGTGTTAGTACTTTATATGTGCCTTATTTTCTTTTCTTTTCTTTGTTCTGGACTCATTGATCAGTTTAAGTTTGGTCTGGTGTTTTCTCATTGGATAGTACTTGTTGAGCTTGTGGTAAACAGAACAGAACAGAAAAAAAAAAAAAAAAATGATGACGACGTGACATTCACAACAGTGTTCCCATCAACATGTATTTACATTTAATTTTTTTTTTCATCCTGTTTGTTTCATTATTTGTCTTTCTTGCCTTATTTTGTGCTATATTAAATAATACATCCATATGTTCTTTTTTTCTGAGTGAGTTTGGTCTCTATCATTGTCTGTAAAAAATAATAGTTTTAAGAGATCATCTAATAGAGATTGAATAAATATGTTACTTGGATTATGCTACACAGATTTTAAGTCATACATTTGACAGCTATGGGAATTTCTGTCCAGTTAGGAAGCAGAATGGATTTTGAATCAGTTTTACCTGTTCTATTTTAAATGACAAGTGACAACAGGTGCACGGGAGAGGCTACAGAAAGACAAGAATGGTTTTGCAGGTGGAGGCCATAAACAATACATTTCTACTTATAATTCTGGACTGGTGTTGGACAAAATTCTGTCAGAAACAGACTTCATGAGGGTGGCCCAAGAGCCTGATGTCCTTCAAAGATGAGAGCAGGTTCACACTGAGCACATGTGACAGACGTGAAAGAGTCTGATGATGCTGTGGTGAACTTCATGCAAGTTGCATTTAGCTTGTAATTTCCATTTTTACTATGATTTCTGCAGAGATTTTGAATCCTACTCTCATATTGTTGATGATTTTGGCTTTCATTGACCATTGTCACATCTCAATGAATTGTATATATTTAGACATTTGACTATTTCATTTATTGAGATTCAGTGTGTGATTTAAATGTTGCCTTCTGTGCAGTGCATTTAATTTATATAATTTTAAGTATAATATTCGTAGTTATTGGAGGCGTATAGTCAAATTAATCGTGAACCATACATCTCTATCTATATTCATATCTAAACGTGTGTGTGTGTGTTTGTGGGCATATTTTTGTGACATATCAGGACACAACTCTGTATAATGACATGGGTATGACACAGGTATTACCTTGATAAGCCATGTCCCCATTTTTCAAAACGCTTATAAATCATACAGAATTCGTTTTTTTGAGAAAGTAAAAATGCACAAAGTTTCCTGTGAGGGTTAGGGTTAGGTGTAGGGTTGGTGAAGGGCCATAGAATATACAGTTTCTACAGTATAAAAACCATTACACCTATGGGATGAACACACTTTACACAAAAACAAACTTGTGTGTGTGTGTGTTTGTAAATCTTGAGACACACACACACACACACACACACAATGTAAATATGACTAATACAGGTGCTTCTCAATAAATTTGAATGTCGAGGAAAAGTTCATTTATTTCAGTAATTCAACTCAAATTGTGGAACAGACTGAAGTAATTTAAGTCTTTGGTTCTTTTAATTGTGATTATATTGACTCACATTTAACAAAAACTCACCAATTCACTGTCTCAACAAATTAGAATACTTAATAAAACCAATTAAAAAAACATTTAGTGAATTGTTGGCCTTCTGGAAAGTATGTTCATTTACTGTACATGTACTCAATACTTGGTAGAGGTTCCTTTTGTTTTAATTACTGCCTCAGTTCGGCGTGGCATGGAGGTGATTACTTTGTGGCACTGCTGAGGTGGTCTGGAGGCCCAGGTTTCTTTGACAGTGGCCTTCAGCTCATCTGCATTGTTTGGTCTCTTGTTTCTCATCTTCCTCTTGACAATAGCCCATAGATTCTCTCTGGGGTTCAGGTCTGGTGAGTTTGCTGGCTAGTCAAGCACACCAACACCATGGTCATTTAACCAACTTTTGGTGCTTTTGGCAGTGTGGCCAGGTGCTAAATCCTAGTGGAAAATGAAATCAGCATCTTCAAAAATCTGGTCAGCAGAAGGAAGCATGAAGTGCTCCACTATTCCACTATTCTCTATTCTTGTTAAACGGGTGCAGTGACTTTTCAAAAAACACAATGGACCAACGCCAGCAGTTGACATTGCACCCCAAATCATCACAGACTGTGGAAACTTAACACTGGACTTCAAGCAACTTGGGCTATGAGCTTCTCCACCCTTCCTCCGGACTCTAGGACTCTGGTTTCCAAATGAAATACAAAAATTGCTCTCATCTGAAAAGAGGACTTTGGACCACTGGGCAACATTCCAGGTTCTTCTTCTTCAAGACATCTCTGGCATGGTCTGGGATTCAGCAAATTCCTTGACACATCTGTGTGTGGTGTCTCTTGATGCCTTGACCCCAGCCTCAGTCCATTCCTTGTGAAGTTCTCGCAAATTCTTGAATCAATTTTGCTTGACAATCCTCTGGTTCTCTCGGTTGGTAGTGCATCTTTTTATTTCCCACTTTTTCCTTCCATACAACGTTAACATGCTTAGATACAGCACTCTTTGAACAGCCAGCTTATTGGCAATGAATTTTTGTGACTTACAATGTGACTTTAATGACTTACACTCCTTGTGAAGGGTGTCAATGATTGTCAGAGACCATTTTGAAGGCTCGGGAAACCTTTGCAGGTGTTTTGAGTTGATTAGTATGTCATCATATTCAAATTAGTTGAGATCCTGAATTGGTTGGTTCTTGTTAAATGTGAGCCAAAATCATACAGAATTAAACGAACCAAAGACTTAGACTACTTCAGTCTGTGTGCACTGAATTTATTTAATATATTAGTTTCTAATATATTATAATATATTCTATTATTTAATATATTAAATAAATTAACTTTTCCTTGACATTCTAATTTATTGAGAAGCACCTGTATATATAATTATAATAATTTAATAAAAAATATTTTTTAAATGTCATATTGTAAATATATAGAATATAGATTACAATATAGACATATTTATAAATAACCATATCATTAATTCATACAAATACAATCATACAAATTACATATAAATATTTTTCATAAAGTAAAAAGATAATGTAAATGATATAAATTTAAATAATTTAATTTAAAAAATAGAAGTGCATTATATGTAAATACAATATTTAAAAAACGTTAATCATATAATGTAAACTATGACTATTTAATTAAAATATAAATATATTTGTGTTATTATATTAGAATTTCATAACTAAATATAATAAAGCAATAAATAATTTGTAAAATAAATATTTTTAATGTAAATAATAATAATAATACAATAATTTATTCACACAATTTAAATCAAAATATATTTATTATGGTAACAGGGCTGATGAGTCGTGAGATGTGCAGATCGATGTGCAAGTTTTTAGATAGAGATGTGGTCATAACAGTCATAGTTCAAACACTGGCAAACAGGTATATAGGGGGCAAGACACAATAATAATCCTAGAGCAAGCATGGGTCTTTGATGAGCTAACAATTTCCAGAGGGCTAAGCAAAAGGGGTAATCCAGTAACCAGAGCAAAAGGGTCAAAACACAATTAACAGTGCAAGGCAAGATAAGGACTATAATATGAAAACTATAAACTGAAACAAGACGATGAAAACTAGAAACAAAGACAAGACTATGAAAACAAGAAACTGAAAAAATTCTGAAAACTAGAACCAAAGACAAGACTATGAAAACAAGAAACTGAAACAAGACTATAAAAACTAGAAACTAAGACAAGATTAAGAGAGCTAACACGGAAAGGCTTTTGTATGCAGCTATCGCTAGGAGAAGGATATACGCAGAATAATGCTCGGCTGTATGTGAGATGAAGTCTGATGCTTATAAAGCATGTCTGATGATTTTGCTCTGGGTGTGTAAATAGTGGCAGCTGTGTGTGAGTTTTCAGGTGAATGTGATTGCTGCAGTTGAGCATGGGAAATGTAGTCCAGGATGTTCTTTGTAGTGTGAGAGTCTGTGTTGTGGATGATGACCTCTGGTGGTGAATTAACTGAAGTTCAGTGACCAGATCATGACATAGTCCACCAGGGCTGAGCACCTAGTTCTGTTTCTCTGGCCCGGCATTATTGCCATCGTGTTGACACCCAGCCAGTTTCAGAACAAGGGGGGTGAGTTAAAGTACATGGACGTCAGGCTAGTTACATTCCAGGTGGCACCATGAAATTGGTCACTGCAACCTGCTCTGTACAGTACTCAAAAGGCACAGTGCTGTTTGAACCAGTATATTCAGGCTGGTTTGCTTGTGTCTCCTGCTCTGGTGAGAGTAAATTATGGTACCGTCTATGTGCCCGTAGTTAATGTAGGCACAGCAGATGTGGTACTCTATGCAGGCACTGTTGTGGGTACTGCAAACCATGTCTATATGGTCAGCTTACCCCTAGAGGTAACGGAGGTTTCATCGTCTACTGCCTGGGTGAGAGCACAGATCACACAGGCTACTATCACAGAACAGGAAAAGATAGGGTCAATTGATTTCTCTGTGTTAACTACGGAAGAACAGTCTAAGGTGCAGGCATTGTCGGAGAAGTATTCGTCTGTGTTTTCCATGTATGATGGGGATTTGGGATGCACTTTTGCCATGGCATTCCTCTATTGGATGGTCCTGGTGTGTCAGCATTATAGGCGAATTCCTCCCTCGGAGAATGAGGCAGTGAAGGCACACATCAATCAGTTGTTGGAGACACAGGTGATTAAAGAAAGCTGTAGTCCTTATGCCTCATCTTTCATCCTGGTCAAGAAGAAGGATGGTACTCTGCGCTTGTGTGTAGACCACCATTGTTTAAATGATAAGACCAGGTGGGATGCATTCCCTATACCTTGAATAGAGGGCAAATTTGAATCGCTTGCAGGGTCCTGTTGGTTTTCCACTATGGACCTGGCCAGTGGGTACAATCAGGTCCCTGTTGAGGATGCTGACAAGCCGAAGACTGCTTTCTGTACACCATTTGGCTTATTCAAATGGAATATGATCCCATTCGGGTTGTGCAATGCTCCTAGCACATTTCAACACCTAATGGATAGTTGTTTGGTGACCAACAGTGTCCGTACTTGCTTTTGTATTTAGATGACATTGTTGTGTTTTCCTCCTCTAATAGGCAAAATCTTGATCGTATGGAGGTTGTGTTAAAATGGGCATTTGGCATGTGATATCCTCAGAGGGAGTCTCGACAGACACGGAGAAGATCAAGGCAGTTGCGCAATGGCGTTGTCCAACTAGTGTTGCAGAGTTGCGCTCATTTTGGGGGTTTGCAAGCTACTACCGCTGCTTTGTGAAGGGGTTTTCCAGGTTGGAGGCCCCTCTGCATAGGTTGATGGCAGAGTTGGCAGCCCAAGTAGCTTTGAGGGCTTAAATTGAAAGTGAAAGTGACGTGACATTCAGTCAAGTATGGTGACCCATACTCAGAATTCGTGCTCTGCATTTAACCCTTCCAAAGTGCAAACACACAGCAGTGAACACACACAAACTGGAGCAGTGGGCAGCCATTTTATGCTGAGGCACCAGGGGAGCAGTTAGGGCTTCGGTGCCTTGCTCAAGGGCACCTAAGTCATGGTATTGCCAGCCCGAGACTCAAACCCACAACCCTAGGGTTAGGAGTCAAACTCTCCAACCACTAGGCCACAACTTCCCCACCCTTTAAGAGTAAACTCACCACTGCCCCAGTGCTGGGTTATGCTGACTTTTCACTACCCTTTATTGTGGAGGTGGATGCCAGCAATAGCAGGCTAATGGTAGTCCTTTCACAGGAACAGCAAGGTGAGGTACCATAGCATATGGTAGCTGTAGCGTTAAGCCCACTGAGCATAATATATCTACTTACAGTTCAGTGAAACTGGAATTTTTGGCACTCAAGTGTGCTATGACCGAAAAGTTCAGCGAGTACCTCCTGGGGCATAAGTGTGTGGTGTTTACCAACAATAACCCTCTTAGCTATTTGATGTCAGTGAAAGTTAGGTGCCATGGAACAGCATTGGGCTGCTCAGTTTGCAGCTTTCGATTTTGAGCTCAAATATAGGTCAGGAAGGAGCAACTAGAATGCCGATGCCTTATCACCCCAACACTCTCAGGTTCCAGGAGAGGTGCTGGATTTGTGTTTGGGCACAATGATTTAAAGCGTGCCGCCCAAAGCGAATGGGTGGCACATGTAAACCAAATGACTCTGTTTCCCTGTCAATCTAGTAGTGATATGAGTGCTCAACAGAAGGCCGACCCAACCATCCAGGAGCTGTTGGTGTTTTGGAGGAAAGTGGCTGTGGTTCTGCTTCGGCAGTGGAATCGCCTTGTGGAGATCAAGGGAGTGCTCTACCATCGGGTATTTCATCCAGACGGTGGTGAGAAGGTCCTCCAAGTATTGTTGCTGGTGGCAATGAAGCAGTAGGTATTCATCTTCATCAACAGCATGGGCAGCAGGGGTTGGAAAGCACAGGATAGCTGGTGTGTCAATGCTGTTACTGGCCTGGGATGTCACAAGACATTGCTTGTCGGAGTTAGGAGTGTGAGTGGTGCAAGTGTGCTACGGATACTCAGCACACCCCTGGTAGTTTTATGGGCATTTATTGGTCGCACGACCTAATGAGATTTCGGTGGTGGATTTTATGGTGTTAGAGTACTCCTGCTCTGGTCTTGAGAATTTGTTGGTTATGACTGACATTTTTACAAAATATACCCTGGCTGTGCCCAATAGGGACGAGTGAGCTTAGACCATGGCCCAAGTCATAGTGGTAGAATGGTTTTGTAAATTTGCCATTCCTGGCCACATCCATTCAAGGATCAAGGATTCAACTTCGAGTCAGCCCTCATTAAGCAACGTTGATGCTTGTATGGAGTGAAGAAATTGCATATTACCCCATACCATCCATTGGGAAATAGTCAGTGTGAACAATTTGTTGCGCACACTGCCTGTATCACAAAAAGGGAATTGGCCAGCTTGTCTACCTTATGTACTTTTTGCATACAACACTACCCCTCATCTCCGTATGTTTTAATGTTCGGGCAGGAGCCTAGACTTCCAGTCGACTTCTTGGTGGATAGAATTCAAGCCCCGTTGCCAGGTAGTATGCACAGGTGGATGTCGGAGCATCAGGATACAAGTCACTTTCAAGGAGACTCGTGAATGATTGGGGGTGACAGCGTACCGCCGCAAGGCCCGACATGATGAGCAAATACGGGATGCACCACTGGAACTGGCAGCCATATCACCCTGGAGCCAAAGACCGGTTGCCCACTGAAGCTAATCAGGGCTGAGCCTGGTCAGTACCTGGATGGGAGACTTCATGGGAAAACTAGGTCCCTGTGGATCCAAGACCTGTGGAGCTCGGTGGTACGGCTGGTCAGCATTCAAATGTTCACCATCTTCCATGACCAGTGGGTGTAGGTGGCACAGTGTGTAGTACTGCTGTGGTTTGGTTCCAGCCTTGGAACTGAGAGTGCTAAGGCAGGTATGGTTAGAAGCTTTACCGCTGGGGCAATGATACAAAAGCCGGGGATGGACTGTGACAGAATTAGTTAAGTGACTGACAGTGGTGGTGTCCTATCAGGGAAGAATATGGGCTATTTAATGCTGGTTGGCTGTACCCTGAGATGTATCACGTCTCGTCCTCCCCCTCTTGCGTGTCATCTACTAGCGCCTCAGGTATGTGCTGGTAGCGGTTGGATTAAATTGTGTGTTTGGAACACTACTGATGTGTTATAATCTCAAATTGTAGTGTTCTCATCAGTACTTTTCCAACAGTGCATTTTATCAGCTCAGAGTAGGGGTCTGCTCAACCTTCAGGTATGTAAACTGTCTCTGTATTGAGTGATGGGTTATGATGGCAAGCGGTATAGTGGGTCGCTATGTCACTGTTAATGTGTTGCTTCATGTACCCCAATTAAGTGGTGGTTTTGATGATTGCTGTAAACGGTAGCCTGTGGGAATTATATGTGGGGTGATATCATCTTTTGGTAAATGTTATATACGATTGCTGGAAAATTGTGGTGGAAAAAAGCACTAGTAACTTCTCGCTTCATTTAAGGCATTTGTGAGGTATGGCTCTTCTCTCTCGTCCTCAGGACCGTTTCTCTGGTCTTCGGCACGATCTCCCTCTCGTTTCTTCAGTGACTGTACTCCGAATGAATCTGAGTCCACCTTGACAACCACAGTGTTTGCGCTATCCTCCGCATTGCTGACAATCACGGTGTTTGCGCTATCCTCCGCATTGCTGACAATCACGGTGTTTGCGCTGTCTTCCGCATTGCTGTGATAGCACTGTGGGCCAGCAACAATTGAACAGGATTTGTATTGTCTACTTCCTTTTACAGTGATAGAAAAAGCTACAAACTGACTGTTAGTTGTACGAGAACGAGTGAGCTATATTTTGTTATTTTTTTCTTTTTCTTATATTTTATTTAGACTTTGTTTTTGTTTTTATCTAAGTTGGTGTGATGCTAACCTTGATTATTGTATATGTGTATTGGGGGGGTATTTGTAAATTGTTTGTGCTCATGTCTCTGACCTTCCTGGCACACACCAACCTGTGTGACATAGTGTGAACGTGTAGGCTACATCTATCTAGACGTTTGAATGATTTACGTAGATTAATCCGTGTGTTTGATATATATGAGTTTAGTAAAGTTGAATCACCATCTGCACTAATAAATGATTGTGTTTAGGGTTTATGTTGTTATTCTGTTATCAGCGACACTCAGCGACAGTTCATTCTGCTGTGTTTGGTCTTGGTCGTCCTCTTAGCGTCTCAGCAGGAGTTTCCAGAAACAGCGATGTGCTCGTTTGAGACGGAGAGCAATCGATCATCTGAAGCTCACGCCGTGTCTCACACCTCACACACTCCTGAAGCAAGTTCTGACAACAAACACAGCTGAGCGAGAGCTAAACGACAAACAACACAGACACAGACAAACTACAACAAGACAGAGCTGTTAGAAAGAAGAGAGCTTCACTAAGCTACAACTACTCCGAAACAGAGTGTGACATTAATACACAGAACATCTACGTTTATTCATATAGCAACACAACTCACAAATGAGGAATACAAAATAAAAACAAATAAACCATGAGGAATATTATAATTATTGTGTGACTTTTGAATTGTGAATTATGTATCTGCCATCAGTGGTTCAACCATAATGCTATGGAGCGACGAGAATGCTGTTTGTAAGCCGTGCCACAATTATGCACTGTTTCTACGTGTATTTAGCTTTATTTTGAAAGAAAACAGTGCATCCTTGTGGTGCGGCTGACACAGAACAGTATACGCAGCATACAGTGATATGGAGAGAAACAGAGGAAAAATAAATAGTTGAATAAAGTTGTTATTTTTGTTTTCTATAACACGATGTCTCTTCAAAGGAAAAAATCTGTGTTATCTCACACGTGTTTCCTCTAGAGATTCAGAAGGACCTCAACAGAGTCTCAAACTGTGCTCAGATTCATCAGAGCTTGAGATCAAACTCCAGCCAAACTCCTCTGAATGATGGATATTTGACTTCTCACCCATGATGCTTTGCTAAGAGGAAATCAGTATATTTAGCATCTGATTGGGGCTTCTGAGAGCCTTGGGGACGTGCCACAGCATCTTCACACAAGCACTGCACTTTCTCATGGAGATTTGCACAATTATCTTCGTCAGCCAAGCAGGAGCTATGCGCTAACCACACTTATTAGCATTTTAAAGAGCCCAATTTTTCATATCCACAGCCCTTTTGATTGCAACTGAACTTGCAGACCCCAGGCTGTTCAATTATGGCTGTAAATACCAGCCGGGACAAAAGGCAGAAATAAAAGTGTCGTGCAAGAAAAAGGGGAAGATTTGAAACAACTAAAAGGCTTTTAATAACACGAGCCGATGTCACGGCGAAAGAGCTGAACTCCAGGGTTTGCTGCAAAGACAAAGATGCGGGAAAATCACGGGGAAAATAACCAATGTCTTACCCGTTTGGTGCAGAAAGGTCAAAGTCGCTAGTCAGCAGATTCGCCCGGCGCCAACCAAACTCTACTGAACGCCACTGATGTTTCTGTGCCACACTAATGTGTTCATGAACAGGAAAACTTTTAGTAAGATTGTGCTACAATAAACTCATAAAGAATTGTTAGCATCATCCAGAACATCACTGACACAAACGGAGTCAAACTACATTCAAGCTAATGCTTCGAAAAATAAATAAATTACATAATTACATTAATAATTTAAAATGTAACAATTAACTACAATTAAATAATAATATTTTAATGTCAATGTAGCTGTCAGATTGTAAATTAATTTGATGATAATAATTTAAATGACAAATGTAATAAAACACAAATGCTTTTAAGTATAATTATATTGAATATATAGTTATATATTTAATTATAACATTATAATACAATTATATATTATTATTTAATATATTAAATATGTATTTAATATTATATATAATTAAATGAACAAATTAATAAATAATTTATCAACAGTGTAGCTTTCAATTTGTAAAATGAAAACCATTATTATACAATTAATTTAGATAATTATTAATAATAAATATAATAATTTGTTAATTATTAGAAATAATAATATGCATTAATTATATAATTGAAGTATGTTTAATGTGACCATAATTTAATAATAAAATAAATATTTATTTTAATATATTTTTATTACATCTCATTATTATTAATATTAAACATAATAAACAGTTGAAAAACAGCATAGAACTGTACATTTATTTATGAATAAAAATAATTTATAAAAATATTTATTAATATCAATAAATGTAATAACTATTAAAATAATAATTACAATAACAAAAAATATTTCAATAATATATTCAACTGTCAGATTGTGAAAATAATATCATTATTATATAACTGAAGTATGTTTTTAATATAAACGCAATAAATTAATAATACTAAATAATAAATACAAAAATATAAATGTAAAATTACATACATTAATAAAAAAGCTGAACTGTATATTTGTTTAGGAAATTAGGAAAACCATTTGAAATCCAATGAGAGAATCAATCCTGTGCACTTTCATTACACACACTATAATAAAGAGAAATCAATTTCAATCCATAGCTCAATCAAGGCAGATGGGAGCCATGACCTTTGACCTCCAGTGGCTTGATTTCCCATGAGCCTCTGGAATCTGAACGCGTCACTTTTTTGCTCTGGGTTTCAAAAACAGAAATTTCCTAAATGTTGTATTTTGGTTTTAATTATGCTACAATCACATCATAATGTACAAACACATATAGGGAACACATCATAGGAGAAAATTGTTAGCCTGAATTCAATGTCAGTCGCTTTGGATAAAAGCGTCTGCTAAATGCACTCATTTAATTTAATTATTAATATAGAGCTATCATTATTAAACGACTTAATAACTTAATGTTTACTATTATATACAGATACAGCCTACATAATAAACATGCAATTAATTAATTAAAATGTATTAAAATAAAGCTTAAAATTTGATATATATATATTTTTAAATAATACAATGTCTTATTAAAAAGAATTATTATGTTATCATTATATAATGTACATAAAATAAGTGCACTTCATCTCGCTTTATTAATCGCAAATTAACATCTTATGTAAAACATCTTATTACAAACAATATATTAACAACTTGAGTGAACATTTGTAAAACTTCATATTTAATCGGTATATTTAAATATTCACATTTATATTAAGTATGTAAATACTCAATAAAAAAATGAAAACACCAAAATAATAATACAATTATTTTTATATAATTACAAATTTAATTTAAAATAATTAATTAATAATAATGATAAATTATGAATAAATTATAATAAATTATTTGAATACTTTATTATTAGATATATTAATAAAATAATTATAGCATTAAAAAACGATTGAATTAAATGTAAAAAATAAGTAATTTAAAGTTATTTATTTAACAACAACAGCATTCGATTATTATGACTGCTATTTATTATGTGTCAAATTGACATCTAATATAAAACTTTATCTTACTTCAAACAATATATTAATCTGAGTGAACATTTGGAACATTTAATACCGTAATTCCTCAAATAAAAACCGGTAGTCAAATAAATGCTGGGCCTCTTATACTGGCCGGGGGTATGGTCAACACGCACAAATAAAGGCCGGGGGAAAATTTGTGCAGCAGAGCCAGATAATGAACGTATACGCCCACTGCCGGAGCGTTTCTCGTTCTCGAGTCAAGAACTGGTTGCATCGGTTTTCAGACCACCTGTACACTTAACCGAGAAGTGTTTCTGTCAGACGCGTCTGATTCGTGAACCGAGGAGCTGTTGATACTGCGCATGTGTGATTCAGTGTGAAGCAGACCGACACACAGAGCGTCTGAACCGAACTGATTCTTTTGGTGATTGATTCTGAACTGATTCTGTGCTAATGTTATGATCTCTGTCCACTGGAATGCTATCGCCTTTAATTTAAAACAATTACTTATCAAAAAGATGGAATTAGAAATAAAGGCCTGCTTCAAATAAAAGCCTGTTACCTTCTGCAGTTCAGGTAAATAAAGGCCCCGGCTTACTCCAGTTCATGATCTCCAACAGGCACAGACCATACGCTGTTGTCTCCCGATCAAGACGTAAAGTATACTCACCTTTGAAACACTAACCTGAGTCATTGTTCTACTACCCCCAGGACTCCTGAGCATTCTCCTGCTACGAAAGATCCCACGATCCCTCTAGTCTCCTGTGTTTCCCCCGAGTTGGCTCGATAGCTTGCGCGTCTGAAAGGGAAGGTAAAGAGTAGTAACAATCTGTGACTGTGTGGCATTGACATTCCAAAAACGGAAGTACTCACCTGTCTTCAACTCCGCACCCATCTGATCTGCACTTATCCCACACCTGAAACACCAACTATTCACCTTGCACTTGACTTTGTAAATAAACACTTTACTTTGAATTCTGCCTCTTGTGAATATCCTGACAATATTCACTATTTATATTTATCATTAATGTTTAAATACTCCATTTCATATTTATTATATTGTATAGTGTTTATTGTAAAGTCAACA